>NW_010156367.1:0-8848 GCF_000695765.1 Mesitornis unicolor
GTTGTTGAGAACCTCAGCCTTCTCCTCCTCTTTTGTTACCAGCTTGCCAATCTTGCTCATCAGTGGCGCAGGAACGCTTTCTTTATCCTTCCTTTTCTGGTTTATATACCTGTAGAAGCCCTTCTTGTTATTCTTTGCATCCCTTGCCAAGTTCACACCTTGGCCTTCCTGACCTTGTCCCTACACAACTAGGCAACATATCTGTCCCTGTTTCCCAGGATACCTGTCCCTGCTTCCACTGCCTATGAAGTTCCATCTTTGCTATTTAGTTTGGCCAGCAGGTCTCAACTCATCCATGCTGGTCTCTTGCCTTCCTTGCTTGTTTTCTTACACTCGGGAATCGAGAGCTCTTGTGCTCTATAGGGAGTATCCTTAAAGTTTTGCTAGCTCTGTTTTGCTCCCTTCTCCCTAATGACTGTTTCCTAGGGGATCCTATTGACTAACTCCTTGAAGAGCTGGAAGTTTGCTTTCCTAGAATTCAGAGTCCTGACTATGCTCCTCACCTGACTCATATCCCTGAGGACTGTGAACTCCACCAGTGTCTGATCACTGCAGCCCAGGCTGCCTCCAGTCTTGACATTCCTGATGAGCTCGCTTGCATTGGTGACCATCAGGTCCAGTAATACTCTTGGGTAAGGCTGTTTATTTCCTGGTTTAAGAAGTTATCGTTGAGAAACTCCAGGATTCTCCTGGATTGCCTACAGCTCGCTGTGTCACTTTTCCAGCAGATGTTGAAGTGGTTGAAATACCCCAGCAGGACGAGAGCCTGCGAGTGTGATGCCTCCTGTAGCTGGAGTAGGAATGTTTCGTCAGTAGGCTCCTCTTGATTGGGCAGCCTGTAGTAGACACCAACCACAAGGTTCCACTTGTTGCCTCCATCTCTAATTCCTACCTATAAGCTTTTGACTTGCTCTTGGCTATTCTTTAGGGACATCTCTTCACCCTCTATCCGTTTCCTATCATAGAGGGTAACACCTCCGCTCATGGTGTTAATAAATTGCAAAGTTTGCTTTTCATGCAGAATATTTTGAGATGCGTTGTATTAGAGGCCTGTAAGAAGCATTATTTTATAATCATGGTTACTTTTATGAATGTGAGAAACTTACCTTCAAATAATACTTGGGCAATTATTGCTGGGGAAGAAACTGCTTTGTATTAAAACACTTTTAGTAACATAATAAAAGCAACTGTCTTGTGAATTAGCTAGTTACAAGAAATTTCCTGTGTATTGTGGAGGTTTTTCAAGTGAAGGAAGGAGTTTAAATTAGAAAAATGTTCTGAAACTACTTTCAGTTTTAAATACAAAGTATAATTGAGGACCTGAGAAATATTAGTTTCTGGGTGAAAAGATCAAGTTTGTTTTGTATTTGTATTTCAGATGTAATTAGTAGCTAGCAAGCACGTGATCAGAGCAGTGGACACAGGACTTATAATGATAACTTACAAATTGTTATTTTTCTGTCTGCATCTTTCTTCTAAAATCACCTTTGGACTCCTGCTATGGCCTTTCAGTAAGAGAAATGCTTTGTTCAGCTGGCAAATAATTGAGAAGATTCTTAGAATTATTTGCCAGCAAGAGAGAGAAATGACCAGGGCATAAAAATTACAAGTTTTCATATTGCACTGTTATGAATGATAAATGAACATGTATCTTCATATGTAAGGGTAAATACAGCTCATGTCAATCTTAGGTAGACTTTAAAAGGCATCAGTAAAGCTAGTGAAAAGGTTCAAAGAGGACAGAGGTAAAAAATGTTGCCCACAGGACTTTTCTTTTTTGGAATGGTCTCTTGTATCTGCTAATGCAAGCTATTTATCTCCAAAAAGAGTAGGTGACTTGAAAATTAGAAATAACATGGTGTCACTTGATGTGCTACTGCCTTTTGAGTTTGGGATCTAAGAGGACAATAATAATACTACTACTTAGGCTTAATTTTCTGTATTTTACTTCACTATGGAAATTGGCCCCAGTCTAAATGTTTTGTCAGCAAAAATAATTTTCTATATGAATAATCTGCATCTGGCCACTCAGAGCACTGCTGGAAAAGTTTAGTCTGTCATAATTATCACTAGATCAACTGTTCTACTAGTATGAGTAATGCATTACCTGCATTGATTTGGTAATCACCCTTCAAGGGCCAACCCTATGTTATTGCTGCCTTGTCACAATTTTTGGTATAGTGTTTACAGATATCATGCTGCTGTCCTTTCAGAAGTTAGACACTTTCAGGGGCACCTGGAGACAAGAAGAGAGCAAGTCTTTTCAAGTATGAACATACCTTGATTTTCATCAGTGAGGCTAGCTATTTTCTGTACTACAGCATACTCAGACTTTTGGATAACTTAGTAAAAGGGAAGAAGAAATGGCTGGGGAGAGTATCATCTTATTTCATGATGTATTCAGAGGGAGCTAGAAAATAGCTTGGACAGTATAGTCAATGAGAAACCACTCTACCCTACAAACTGTTGCACCAAGAAACTTTTCCCTGGAGTCTAGTTTATATGTTAACTACACAGTCCCATCTGCCCTTAATTCTAAATGCCAACTTAAGCCACACTACAATGCTACTTTCCTTCAGCTACTACAAGTCCCACCTATGTTTAGATTTCATACTGACTACTGGTATGACATGTGGTACTCAGCAACTGAACATAATTTTTATGTGAGGTTGTTGTTTGAGAATTGTGTATTATTTCTTCTGAAGAAGAGTAATTTCTATTTTAAATTCTGCCTTACCCAGCAAACTCAACACCCCCACACACCTTTTCAGCTCAGCATTTATTCACCACAGCCTATAGAGGATCAGATGTCTGCTATACTCCAACTGAACAGGAGATACTGGCAGCATATGAAGGAGTTTGAGCTTCTTCGGAAGTAATTGGTACTGAAGCACAGTACCCCTTCCACACATCATGCAACTGATGCTACGTGGAGTAAATGAGTTGCACTGATAACTCAGCAAGCTCGAATAAGAAATCCCAATCGCATGGGAATTTTGGAAGTAATTATGGACTGGCCAGAAGGCCAAAATTTTGGAAAACTACCAGAGGAGAAGGTGATGCAAGCCAAAGAGGCACCACCATATAATAAATTATCAGAAAATTAAAAACAATATGCCCTGTTTACTGATGGCCAGCACTTTATCTCTGTACTGATTCATGGATGGTGGCACATGACCTATGGGGATGGTTACAGCAATGTAAGAAAAAGAACTGGCAGCACAGGGGGAAGCCCCTTCTGGGCTGCCATGTTGTGGCAAGATATTGCTGCTCGACTAGAGAAGCTTGTTGTAAAGGTAAGGCACGTAGATGTCTATGTACCTAAGACTTGTGTCACTGAGGAACATCGAAACAACCAGCAAGTGGATAAAGCTGCCAAAATTAAAGTGTCATGTAGACCTGGACTGGCAACATAATGGTGAAGTATTTTTAGCTCGGTGGGCCCATGACACTTCAAAACATCAAGGAAGAGATGCAATATATAAATGGGCTCATGACCAAGGGGTGAATTTGACCATGGACACTATAGCCCAGGTCATCCATGAATGTGAAATATGTGCCTCAATCAAGCAAGCCAAACGGCTAAAGCCACTGGTATGGAGAATGATGGCTGAAATATAAATATGGAGAAGCCTGGCAGATTGACTACATTATACTTCCACAAACTCATCAAGGCCTCTTTAGAGAGATGTCTCACAGACTAAGGGAATGATATCTGTGTGTATGTATGTATATATATTTAAACAGAAAAGTGATACTGACTTGAGTGTAATGTAAATGGTATAGAATAAGGGGTGGAATACTGTCCTGGTTTACTGGGACAGAATTTCAGTCAGTTTTCTGTTGAGGAAAACTGTGATTTTGTAAGGAATACAACATTATTTGATGGGAAAAAAGTGATAAGACACTTTGTTATAGCTTTCAGCTAATGTTGGTATGTGATGGTCAAGGTCTTTAGTGGTCTTGAGAGAAACAGGTGCAGAGGCTGGGGGAAGCAGAAACCCAGTGTAGTTGACCCCAAGCTGACTCCAGGCTGACCAATTAGTACTATCCCATACCATAAATGTCCCATTCATTGTAAATTGGGGAGTTTGCTGTGGACAGCTCTTCTCTCTTCCTTCTTCTTCCCTCTTCCATGTCTGACATCTCAAGAGGGACTTGTCTATCGTCCTACCCCTGAGGCCTACTCCCCCACAATATTGGCTGAGTACAACTCTGTGTACTTCACATTAATATTGTTATTAATATTAGATTTTATTATTACTATTTTATTAAAAATATTTGTATTTCAACTCACAAATCTCCTTTCGGTTTCCCGACCCCTCTCTCCGGGTGGTGAGGAGTTTTCTGGTGATAGAGCAACTGTATATACCACAGCAGACCCAATGCTGGCAAGAAGGTGTGCATATACTCTTGTGAAACCATAGTGTTGTCACAAATAGTTTTTATCTCATAGCACTGTCTAATACTGGTTTGGGGTCACTTACTTCAAAAGTATGTGTTGTGGTTTAGGGCTGGCTGGCTGATAAATCTGCAGTGAATAAGAAAACTTGCAGTGATGATGATCTGTCAGAGCAGTGCTTAAGCGTGATGGAGGAGTAGACTTATTAAGCACATTGAGAGTAAGGTACACAAATAGAAGTACTGAAACTACAGTTTACCCAAACTTGGGCAACTAAACAAAAAATTTTAATACGAGTATTCAATATAGCTTCACACAAAAGGTACACTGTGCTTTGTGTTGCTTTTAAGGAACATGCCAAAAAAACTTTCAAACTTGAAAAACCAATGTAAAAAGCTTTCTTGTTCACCAGAGCTTACTTTTTGCTGTTTAGAGAAGCCATTCTGAAAGAACCACAGCTTTTATACATGTTTGGTCTTCCAAGCAGATTAAGCATTGTTCCCTTACCTGTTAGTTTTCTTTCAGGTTTTGGGATTTAAGCTTTATTCAAAGAAACTCACTTAAGCCAAGGTGCTTTCAGGAAAAGCATTCAGTCTAGAACTCTTACCAGGAGATCCAACTGACAACATACTAGTAATATAATAAATTCTGTTTCTTGAAAAAATAACAGAATTTTGATCAATGGTAATTGCGTGAATTGGGTTCTACGAATCAACCCCAGGCAAACTGAGAAAGATTTGGAATCAGCTCTTGGGTGATCAGCATCATTCTCTCATGGGCTCAAAGATAAACAAGGAGTAATACTTGATAAATTTACAAATCAATTGCATCACAGAAAAAAGATGAGTGATGTTGAAGGGTCATTTACTCCATCTCTTCTTTCAGTACAGATTATTATGCTATAATGGCTTGAAATTATTCAAATATAAGGTACCGTTAAGGTATTTATTGGTCCCTCACATTCCTTACATAGCTAAACTTTCTTATCCTGAATTGTTCAGTTTAAGTTCTGTATATTAGCTATTACACTATTATGCTTACATTAGACAGGCTTTATTTTTTCCTTTCTGTAACTGAGATGAACTGGAAATGTTTCTATTTTTCCTGAATATGAAACACACAGATGTTTCAGAACATCCTTTATTTGATGCATCTTGCAGTTAGAGAAAGGCCAGTTTGAATAAAGGAAACCTTAGCAAGCCAACAATAGTAATGGAGCTATAGTCAAATGAAAGTGTGGAATGGACCCAGTGCTAATGTATATAGAGTACTGAAAAATTTCTAGGCTTCCAGCTTCACTGACTCTAGTATGGAACGGGCTTCTTTATATTCTTCGGCTTCTTCCAATTCTTTTTCATTCTCCTGAAATTAAAACCAAAACTTTTGAGTAATTTGAAAATAATGGACATGGGATTAAATTTAAGAAGGAAACTATGAAACAAGGGATATATAATTGAAAACACTAGATTTACATCATTCAAAACACAGGTAATTTTTTTTGTCCTGCTTAAGGTCCAGGATAATGGCTGTCATGTGTGAATAGATTTGACCTATGCTTATCTTTATTTTGTTAAATAAATATTTAAAACTAAGGGAAGTATAACTGGAACCAATAACAACAGAACTCAGAACAAGAGTATCATTAGGAAAAAGCTTAAGCAGAGATTGACAATTGAAAAAACATACTACTACACAGTTAATTTTAAGCACTGAGGGTGAGCTAAGAACAGAAAGCAACCTTTGAAGATTTCCACATTCTTAATAGAAATAGTAACTCTCCGCATTCTTTGTTTTAACTTTGTACAGCACAGTGTGTGAATCAATAGCATCACTTCTGTATGCCGCTGAATCTAGACCAGCAAACTGTTGAGTAATTAGTTGAATGACAAAAGGACCCTAAATCCTGCCAGGTTTATTTTGGAAAACAGTAGAGGCGTACCCACCCAAGGACAACACACATTGAGTTTTCCTTTGGAAAAGGATTTGCATTTTAGCTATCAAATGTGTCTGAGGTTTATTTTAAGGTATGTATTTTTAGCCTCACAGTAACATTTACACATGTAGCAGAATTCTTGGTGAAAAATAAGCTTTTAAAATAAGCACAACTATCTCCAAACTTAGTATAGTTTCAGTGAATCTATTTGTACAAGATCCTATTTATTCCTGCAGGTATTCACATCTTAAAAATGCAGCACTAGTTCTCATCTCACTAATAAATCATATAAGCAGTACTCAGTAATGACTCAGCTGTCTTGTTTCTTGTCCATAGCATAATAAAAGTAGTAAGCAAAGTATTTTGACTATTTCAGTTCACTACAAGCATATTATATGCCTCAACATGATCTAGAAATACTACCTAAAGCAAGTGAACTATTTTTTCTGATCATGTAACTATCACAAGAATTCATAGTCCATTCTAACAGTTCAATATTTAAGTGTATGTTGAGTGTGCGCTCCCTTAAAGACAGATTCTAATATACTACCAAACACAGATTTCATAGACTGAAGACCAAGTGTCCTGGTTTTACTGGGACTGAGTCGTAGAATTCCATTTTCTGTTCAGCAGAACTGCATTTCTGAGAGAAATGTAGTGTTCAATTTAGTGAAAACAAGTTGGTATATAGCTTTAGCTGGGATAGAGTTATTTTCCTCACAGTAGCTAGTGTTTTGGATTCATACTAAGAATGATATGACAACACACTGATGTTTTGGTTTTTGCAGAGTAGTGTTTACACTAACTCAAGGACTGTTTTTTCAGTCTTTGCTTCATAGTTTCTGTCTTCCCCCCCCCACCTCCCCCCACCTTTCCTCTGCCAAGAGGATGGGGGAGGAAGCAAAACCCAGGGACTTTCTGTGACAGATGACCCAGGACATATGACCTGGGTGTGATCCAAGCTGATCAACACAATTAATGCTATGACATAAATGTCACCCTCACTATAAATTGGGGAGTTTGCTGGGGATGATCTCTCTTCTTTGCATGGCTGCCATCTAGCTCATCCAGTTCCTGAGACCTACCTCTCCCTTGCCATGTTTTCATTGGCACACAGCCAGCAACTGCTGTTTGTGAGCTGAGTATAACTTTGGTTGCTTTATTATCATTGTTCCTATTTTTATTTCAGTTCGGTTTAATTATGAAATCATCTTTATCTCAACTGATGAGTTCTTTCACTTTTACTTTTCCGATTCTCTTCCCCACCCCATCAAGGAAGGGGGAGAGTGAGCAAGTGGATATGTGGTGTTTAGCTGCTTGCCAGGCTAACCCATGATACCAAGTCTGCAAAGACAGTTATCTAAAATGAAATACTGGTATGTTATAAGATGCTAGTCTTGGGACATATAAAAAGTAATTCTTCAATCCAGTTCTAATATACTGCAATTGCACTACAGGCAAGCATGTTTATCCAAGTTCATCAAGGAGCAGCAGCATTTCTTGATCAGTGGATTTTAGTGCTATACTTACTAGTAGTCGAGTAAGATCTGCATGCGCAACTTCTAATCTGCGCTGGCAGTCTGGGATCATCATTCGTGACTCTTGTAAGATCTCAATCTGTGAAAATTAGATGCCAATGAAATGAGAATATATTCTAGATAGGAATGTTATTTTTAAAGATAAGTCTTTACTCTGAAAAATCAGTAGTGCAGTCATCATCTAGGAACTTCAGAACAGTGGTACATATTTTCTGGATAGGCTTTTTTATTTTAATAAAAAATAAAAAAGACTGTGCTGGTTTTGACTGGGATAGAGTTAATTTTCTTCATAGTAGCTGGTATAGGGCTATGTTTTGAATTTGTGCTGGAAAGAGTATTAATAGAGAGATGTTTCTGTTTCTATTCTGAGCAGTGGTTACACAGAGTCAAGGCAGAAAATGCTCCTCACCCCACTCCACCAGTGAGTAGGCTGGGAGTGCACAAGAAGTTGGGAGGAGACGCAGCTGGGACAGCTGACCCCAACTGACCAAAGGGATACTTCATACCATATGATGTCATGCTCAGCATATAAAGCTGGGGGAAGAAGGAAGGGGGGATGTTCTGAGTGATGGCATTTGTGTTCCCAAGTAACCGTTATGCCCTACTTTCCTGGAGATGGCTGAATACTTGCCTGCCAGTGGGAAGTAGTGAATGAATTCCTTGTTTTGCTTTGCTTGCATGTATGGCTTTTGCTTTATCTGTTAAACTGTCTTTATCTCAACCCACGAGTTTTCTCATTTTACCGTTCTGATGCTCTCCCCCATCCCAGTCAGGGCGGAGAGTGAGTGAGTGCCTGTGTGGTGCTTAGTTGCTGGCTGGAGTTAAACCACAACATAATTAATTAGCATAATTACATAGAATCATAGAATCATAGCATACCAGGTTGGAAGGGACCACAAGGATCATCTACTCCAACCTCTCAAGGTAAAAGTACAGTGGATGAGGGGATGAAGGGATTGAGTGCTCCCTCAGCAA
>NW_010156368.1:0-223 GCF_000695765.1 Mesitornis unicolor
CCAGCCTCCTTTGGTGCACAGAGGCTGTTCGGCTTTTGCAGTCCTTCACAGCGCGCTTTGCCGGTCTTTGCCTTGTCGGCCAAATTATATAAAAGGAAGGTGCCGAGGAATAGTACTGACCTTGAGAAAGATTGATCTGCGCTTTCCCCTCTTTTTTCAGCTCTGTGATGAAGTACCCTGCACCCAGGCGACGGCAAGGGAAAACTCATGGCTTTTGTAACTG
>NW_010156368.1:254-8850 GCF_000695765.1 Mesitornis unicolor
ATTGATCAGTAAGCCCCCCCAGCGAAGCTCATGAAAGATTGAGCTGCAGCTAGCTTGGCTCTGCTTGTCTTCAGGTTTGTGTGTCAGGGCTCACCTCTGACCGGACCCCGGTGGCCCCCAGCGGTCTGTGTGCCATAGGTTTTACACTGAAATGAATGGTATATACTTGTGCTGTTACCCCTAGTTTTCAGCAGCAGGGGAGCAGATTGTCTCAATAAATAAAAATATGAATGGCAAGGTATTTTCCAGTGCTCTTTCACTCTCTGTCCCCTCCTGAGATCGAGGAAACACTACAAGAAGAGCAAATAGAATTCTTTTCTACTCAACAAATAAAGGCATAACAGAAAATAGTGAAAGTATTTTGATTTGAAATAATTTTCCTTTAGCTATCACAAGCAGAAATTAGTTATAATAAACACTCATAACGATGCTTGACAGTGCTACCATGTAAGGTATCACGTTGTACATTTTTGTCCTTTGTCAGTAATGCTAATTTTTCATGTGGTAATGTAAAATACAGTATTTCTATTGAAAAATGATGATTCAGGACTTGAAACAGAAATCCGTCTTACTGTTAATTCCTCAGAAACAAAATTTTGTTTAGTAGCAATGGGGTCTATGATACATTTAACGCTGTTCTCTTCAACACTTTGAAGCGGCTGGTGCCCTTAGATACCTGCAAAACAAAGACTGGAACAATTGTCTGCTGACTGCTGCTTGCAAAGGATCCTGAGCAGACTCATCAGAGTCATGTTAGCTCAGTGTGTGTCCTCTACATCTTCTAAGTGCACTGTTTGGAAGGGGCTATGAGTGACAGCAGCTTGTAGCCAGGTCCAGGCCAGGCTCCTCTTTCATGGGCAATAGAGAGGTTTGCTTCTTTTATGTCTCCATACCAACTGAGAAGTCCTGTGCTCTGGTACAAAACTTCTAATTTCTCTGTCACTTCACAAGCACTGATTCAAGTGACAGCACCTCAATTTCATGGCTGGTATGAAATAAAGAAATCCAATATACATAACATTCAGCATTCCTAGTCCTTACTGAAAAAGCCTCCATTCTAGGATGCCCATCCTGTTTTATAGAACACCTTATAAGACCATCTGTAGTTGTGGTGGCATCACAGAAACATATTCTTATGGTACTAGTGGTGTCTCTGAAATCCTTCCTTTCCTTTCTGCTCTCTTCCACCTTTTGTGTTTCATCCAACTTCTTTTGCCACACATTTTGCAGCAATTGGAACCTGGAGATCTTTCTCCTGAGCCGAGCTGGCAGACCTCGGGTGCCATTTGGCATGATCATTAGGGTGCATCCAGGCAGATAGCTTCTGAGAGTGATACTCCAGAGTGAGCAACTATTCTGAAGTGCAATATGTTTACATGGATGGAAGTCAGTTGCATGAGCAGTTGCAATCACTGTGAAAGTGCTCATGCGGATTTCACACTGGTGAAATTCCACTGTCTGTTAGACCAAGGCATCCTTTTCAATGACAAAAAATATTGCAGATGTTCTCTCCCAGTTGTACAAACAGGAAAGCCCCTGGCTTCTAATGCTAGCTTCGGAAGACATGAAATAAAAACAAGTATTCTCAGGATTTCGGTGTTCATAGAAAGTCACAGTGCTGACTTCTATAATTTTATAAACTTAGAGGAAACAGCAAATGCACCAGTACTTAGACTGTATAGTGTATAAGGTAAGCAAAGTTTCAATTTGTGAAGTGTTATAGGGATGTGAGACATTTAAATATTTCAGAGAACTTTAATGTTCGTACCTGATGATTAATAAGATTCTTTCTCCATTCCTTGAATGTGTCCAAAAATTTGAATTAATAGTTTGTTCCAAATTTCTGTAAATTTAAAATGTTCCTGCAGTGTCTTCAATGTGGCAGTTCAGAAAGGAGGAAACCGTGGACAACAAAGAAATCTTTACAGGTAATGGTAGCAGTGGGAACATCTGGTCTTCCTGCTAATGTCATTCAACCAGGGACATAATTTCTCTCCTTTCCACTCTTCTTGCTCTGTTCTGCCCTGCTCTCTTCTCTTTTCCTTCATTGTGACTGTCCACAAGACCACCCCTTTGTGGATAACACACAAAGATCTGGAGAGATTTTGATTTTATTTAGTTGATACACATCCATTAGTGTCTTCATGAGTGTTTATCTAAGACTTTCAGCAACTCAGTAGGTAGGACCTTTGTTTTAGCAAACTAAAGGAGTTGTTTTTTGGTATCTGATGGAATAACTTACTATAACCATTATGTACGGAAAACTCATTTCATGCTTTTCCTTGGCTGAAGCGGTTTTCAAAGGAATATATACTAAAGAAGAACTAAAGGGGAGGGACACAACACTTGATAAAAAGCAAACCAAAACCACTTTATACACTCCATTCCACAGCTAATCAAGACCAGGAGGAGCCAGGATATCCCCACTTTAGAGTTTCCCAAATTAGGACTAAGATAGATGTCAGGAAGGGAGAAAATAAGTGAAATCTGGCTCTGGAGGTAACACAAGAAGCCTAACCCACCTTTCTGAATACTCTGACATCCCTTAAGCAGTTCTTGAGCCCCCAAGTAAAAGATGAAGACACTTCATCAACACTTTTATGGCCACTGTGGCATTTGTTGCCCTCTCACATCACTAATCATGGGAGCTTACCAAACTTGGAGGAACAATGAGCATGTTTTGAGAGTTCTTTAGAACATAATCTAATCATGAATATCAAAAAGGAAACTGCTTAAATATTACTGCTGATGGGAAAGTCTTTTTAAATAATCTCCAAAGGAAATTTTCTATTTTGGAGACCATCTGTCCTTTCCTCCCTATGCACTCTGGGGAAATAGTAACCTATTACTAGATGTTTCCGTTAAAACAAAAAATAATAAATCAGTGGGTAAATGGGTTTGAGAGTCGCAGGCTGGATGAATTCATACTATTAGCTCCACTTGGAACGCCTGTATTAAAATGTATCTATACAGAATTTACATTGGTTCCATTACAAAAAAGAAGTAAACTATCGTGACTTTGGTGTGAAGTTACATCAGAGTTTGTACCTTACTACTGAGAGCTAAGCCAATATAAACTCTGTGTAAGCTCTCACAAGTATCAAAAAATAAAATTGGTTTTATTTACTTATCTGATAATTAAACTCCAGTTATGATGGTATTTCATAAAGACTGAAGCTCTTACACTGCTATTTATGGTTTCTTTCATCTGAGAAAAAGAAGTGAGAAACTGTCAGGAAATCAATAGGACTCTTGCATAACATTGTAAAGCACCAACTCTGAACCATCCTGCCTTATAGCAATCAGGAATGTTATCGATTAAAAATTTAGTTCAGTGAATATATAGACTTTGGTTTTTCTACCTGTATTTTATGATGCAGTTTTCAATAGATACTCTGCATATGGTTGTAAAAATAACTACTGGAACGGAGATTCAGGATAGGCAATTGAATCTACTCTGCAATGCTAAGTAACTGCCTCAATGAATCAAAGACAAAATTAGCTTCAATGACAATATAAGCATCCAAATGCCAATAAAATTATTTTCTGATCCACAAATCTTTCTTGGTGAAACTTCAAGGAGCTATGGACATATGTGTCACTGGCTCTGATTTTCCTAAGGCAAATATCTTAATATTGGACTTCTTAAATGAAAATTAAGGATAATAAAATTATATGTCATTATGAAAATTAATGTCACAGAAGTACAATATAATAACCAAGTGGCATGATAAATTTCTGATTTATTTGCTATTTCGTTTCTAATTAACACTTTGGTCTTTTCTATCATGTGTTTCCTGAAGGTGGCAGCAATATTCAAGAGTTGCATGGATGTCTTGACTTTTGAACCTATTGACCCAGAATACAGCATTTCTATCAATGTATTTGTATTTATGGCTATCTATAATATGCTAAAATAAAACTTCTGGCATAGATATTGTAGTTGTGGACACATGATGTACAGTATCACCACAGAATATGAAGAAGATACATTGGGCTGGGGTGATGGGATCGCTTATTCTCTTGTCTGATAAAAATTCAGAAGATAAAGGAATATTCCTAAACTATTAAATATTTTTAATTAACATTTAAGTGTTGCTTGCAGTTAAAGCTATCCATTTCACTGACTTGAGTGAAGTCTGTATCTTCTAAGTTTTCTGAAGTGAACTGTTAGCTCATTTGTGGGCACCACATTAGCACTTCAAAACTCTACAAATATTATCTGTGATCACTGAGGGAAGATTATAGCCTGTCTGTAGGGTTCCTTTCAGTTCCATTCCTCCATTTGATCTTAATCATTTATAATCACTGCTAGAGTCACTCAGGCCAACTGTATCTCACACCAACATCAGAGGGTTTTAATTCAGAAAGAATCTTTAACACTTCTCCTTTTTTGCCTTACACTCAATACACTTTGCATTATTGTGAAATGTTTTTGCTGCTGAGGAGAGGCAATTACATCAACATTAGGAGCAGGAAACAATTTAGAGAACTCTCTTCTCCTTTTGTTTTGCTAGCAGTTGCCTGATCAGGGACTTGCAAATCCCAGCTGCAGTCTGAGTGGAGAACCATGGAAGCCAGCAAAGACATCTCTGCAGCAGGGCTCTCCTCCCCTTCATCTTTCCCCCCAGGACTGCATAAAGTTCGGTGACTCTCATACACGCACGTCTTCTGTCAGCTCCAGGTCTGCTCTCATGATGCATCCAGGACAAAGGTCCCCATTCTGGTATTGCAGTCCCAGAAAGGCCACTTTGGAGGAATGGAATTGCATAGCTGCTGATGGTTGTGCTGCCAAAGGAGGTGCAAAACAGAGGCAGAGGCTTTCCTGTGACTCTTCACTAGTTCAAATGGACTTCCTAAATCCTCTTACACTTGCAGAGCTGAATGTGTCATCCTGAGAGAAAAATAAAGAAGAAATTGCATTTGTTTTAAATGTAATCTCCTTATCCAAAGGCACATGGAACAAAAAAGCTGCACTTTTCAGTTATGCTAACAGATTTTATCACACTGTCCTTTCTAAGGAGGCTGCTCAGCAAACTTGGTGCCCTTTTTTGTAGTTTTATATGGTTGCTATGCCTTAGATCTGTCTTTCTTCTTGTTCTCCCCAATTACTCTCTGTGCTACCTTGCAAACTGGTACTTCGATTTCCTGACGTTGAATATTTTTATAATTGTTTAATTTTATGCTCATCTTTTGTACAGTATTGCTGAAGTAACTTCCTTCAGATTTCCTCCCAAGATGAGCATTAATTCCTGCACCCATCAGACTGACATTTCAGAATTCATCCATCAGCTCTTCTGAGCTGTTTGTGTGGTATTCTGCTGCAGAGACTGACTGCTATTCCTTTTTGCCTTAAGTTTCCCTAAAATGTGTCATTGTTATGTTGCCTTTATTATACCATCTCTATTATAAAGCCTGTATAAGTTGTTTTCTGTAGATCCACCACACCTTCTCTATCCTCTGGTTTCCATCTGTCTTCTGAAAGGTGTATCTGTCTAGATAAAGCACAGCTCTCCTTACCCTATGGCTTATCCTGCAATAGTTCTGAATGCCACTACCAAACACAATACAGTTTCCTCTGTGCTTTCTGTAATCTTAATATTTGCAGGGAGTCAAATACTTAGACGTTTGCTATGTAAGCTGTTGTTTTATATTCTTTTGTTGATATACGTTATAGTCTTGTTTTTAAGGGTGTCTTCTAGAATTACAGATTAATCTAGCCAGACATGACACACAGAAAACTTTGTTCTCTTCAGTTTTGGAATGCTGTAAAGTGCTTGAAAATTAAGCAAACCATGCTCTTTGCTGCTCACTTGAAGCTATACTCTTTTGTACAGCTTGCCTAGGAGGACAGAATTTGGACTGTACTTTGCTATGCTTTATTCCTCTGTGTACTTTCAGCAATATGTGTGGTTCGTTTTTCAAATATTTTGTGTCCTAGCAAACTGTGACCTCCTGAAAAAACAAAGTAATATTTTAAAGAAATAGTAAAAACATTGCTTGATAACAACACTGTTTACTTAAATTCCAGAAGACGCTTTTTAAACTTTTTCTTTTATTTCAGTTAGGTAATATCTGGGATCCTAACATAATTTTACATCTGAGAAAAGTCTTTGGAGCTTCTCTGAACAAATACTGTGTCTGGAGTAAAGAAAGATGGATGAGGAAAAACACCAGTCCTGAAAGTATTCACACAAAAAACGGTCATTTAATGAAAACTAATTTTAAGATTGTTGTGTAACAGAATCTGTTGTGCAATATAATCTCACTGGTAACACGCAGATGTCCCTCAGGATAATGAATCTCATTTTTTTGAGGAAGAGAAAAAGATATGTGTTATAATTTTGTGTTATTGAAGTCAGTATACCACACTCATCTCTGGTGTAATTTTAGTGAATTTTAGTGTTAAGGATGAATTTGATTCAGTAAGTCTGCAAATACATTTCTCTGACATGAACAATAATCTCTAAGTAACAAACAGAATACTCAATACTTTCATTGACATTTATTTTAGTGCTCTCGTGATGTGAGTAAAATTCCAATAGAGACATGGTTTTATCAGTCAGACTCATTTCAGCGAGGAATAAGACAAATACTTCTATATCTTGATACACCTCCGCAGTAACTGTTACAAATTTTGTAGTGCATCTTTCATCCCAATCTAAATCATTGTCCCAGAAACATATTGGCAAGTAAATAAAACATTAGCCATATTATTTTAGTATTTTGAGAAAAAAGTAATTTTCATGAAAGCCATATGGCTTGCAGGAAAGTGAAGAAATCTATCCACAGGCTAGACATAACAGAAATTGTTAGGGCTCTCTGTCAGTGCTTTAGGATGCAAAAGTGCAAAGTGACATTCAGGTGGACAGGTCTTGCCACCTGCCAACCAGGACTTTGAATATTACAGCCTGTTTGACATGAAATGTCCTGATTTTTTAAATCTCTATCTGTAAACTCAGTAGAAAATTGGACAGCCTGCAAAAAATATATCCCTCCTTTTCTTCTGTTCAGAAAACTCATCTCTTGAGATCTTTTTTAAGGGGACCACCTCCTCTATCCAGGTAATTGTACTTATGCATACCCATTTGGGGCAACTACCAGAAAAAACATATACGAGCTCCCTGTACTCCTGAGTCAGAGGTTTATTTACATCCACAAGGTGGGACTCAGGTCCCCTGATTCAGGAGGTACCTTTTTCCCAGACTTGTGAACAGCCTTGTTTAATGCACCTGAGCTGCAGTGTACAGGTCAGTGCTGCTGAGGGGGAAAAGGGCTGTGATTCTGGAGTGGGAGAAGTCAGACAATGATGGGGGTTGGAACTTCATAACCTGGTTTAGTGGTCAAAGAAAATGCAAGCACAACTTGTTTTGATATGGCTAAGCGTAATCTACAGTCCTTTCACATAAGGAATATCTCATCTGTAAAATGGGTTTTGTGAACTTGTAATGATTTGACTGAAGACTGATTATTCTGCTTGGAATTCTTGGAGTGGTCCCATAGCAACATAAAGTATGCTAATAATGTGTTAATTACTATTTTAAAGGCTGTTTCCCTTTTGGCTCACTCTTTCTACTTAACTCACATTCTTGGGCTTGCACTGGAGAATAATGTGATAGCTGAAGGGAAGAATCCATGTGGATGTAGACACTGAGCTGGTGTATGTTGATTAACTTGATTTATGCTGATGGATCTATCCCAAATCAAACCAGTGGAGGATTCAACCCCAGTTTTAAGGAGGATATATTCACAGCTGAGTACTTCTCTGCAAAGTTCTCAAAAAACTTTAAAAATACATTCCAGCTTAGTTTTCAGCATAATTTTGCTAGCTACTCTGATGCTTTATAGTGTTTATAGCATTAAATAAGTGTAATGCCATTGTGTTTCATACTTTTTGTTTTACTGCTTGTGCACCATATGGTATTGATGTGTGCTATGTTGCATATAACTCGATACAATAAACAGCATTACAAAACAGAGTTGCTGCATTATTTTTATTACAGGTAGATTACCTACTGTAATGAAATTAATATAAAAATATAGGGAAATTATTATTCCCTTTCTTCCTACTTTCTATTCAAGAAGTAATCCTTAGTAAATTAGGTGTAATTTTCATGAAATTTTATACAAACATAGATATTGGTATAAAACAGTAAATAAGCTCTGCTAGAGTTTTATGGCTTTTACACCTGATATTTAAAATTAGCTTATGTTTGTAATACTTTGTCTCAGAGGTTACTTGAAGATCAGTCCTGAGGGTTATTGCACATTCTCAGTTGTTTCTGAAGGCAATGGATGCCAAGAACGTCACTTTGCAGAATTGAACCATTTATGCTTTCTCTTATTTACTTATATTTAGAACTTTTTGCATTTTAAACAAGACACTCCATCCCTCCATCAGAAACTGAAATATTTAGTTAAACTTACTAAGATGAGTGGTCCTCTGCAGATTACTGCAATTACTTGCAGAAATATGCTGCATGGCTCTCATTTTCTGGACTTCATTCCAGAATGGGATCTCATATTCGAAAGGGACCATTGAAATAGCATTTTTTAGGCAGTACATGGGAAGGTTCCGCAGCCCCAGGCCCATCGC
>NW_010156368.1:8881-27083 GCF_000695765.1 Mesitornis unicolor
CCCTCAGCTCATTCCTACTTGTTTTTTTGCCTTCCCCCAGCATACTGAACAAGAGAGATGCAGGTAGAAAATATAAAATGAGAAACTGTCCCTCAAATCCTGTTCTAGAGCTTAGCTCTCTTATTCAGACATGCAGATACATCCTTCCTTCTAGTTCTGGTATACAGAGTCTGTATTCTCTCTTGTGAGCAAGGACCCACCAGGACTGCTTGAATAAGCTAGGCAAAGCTCCTGGTGTCTTTTCAGAGTGTGCCCTAGCTCTGTTTGAGGAGAGATGAGCAGTGGTAGACCTGCATGTTAGGCATCCTCCAACCTGAGAGACCCCAAATGTTCCTCTGTCAGCAAAGACCCTATCAGCAGTCCGTAACATAAGCACCATAGGGAGGGGAAGAAAGTTTCCCAAAGCAATGCTGAATTCTTGCAGTAAATCCAATAACTGTTTAATATAAAATGCATTATCAGTCTTGATGGTAGAGACAGTCCCATTATCTTATGCCTACTCAAGTGTCATAGTGGCTCTGCGGAGTCAAGTTCCCCTGCATTGGCTTTCCTTCCCTTTTTGACAGGAGGAAGCTGTGAAGAAGGAAATCGTCAGCAGGAGAAAAGGAAAGTCCTGCTCAGCTTAGCCTACTCCTCACCAGCTATATAACTCTCCAAGGAGTGGGTTTGTGTTGAATTCTTAGTTTCTAGGGCTGAGCTAGATAGCGTCAGTGAGCACTGTGAGACTGAAATGGAAAGAGGTGTGCAGACATTTGGGATATTCAGAACCAAACAGGAAGCTGCATCCTAATTTTCAGTTTGGGGTATAAAGTTTACCAAGTCATGTTTATACCAGGTTCCTTCTGAATCTGGTCTGAAATGTTTTCCACTTTTCACATATACCTCTTTCTCTACTGGATTCTCTTTAGGTCAGTGACAGTTCTTATGCCAATTTCTGATATCTGGGATAAAATAATAAGCATAGAACATAGAAGATGTGCCATATCTTTGTGTAAGCATAACACTCTGCTCTTTTTAAAATTGTCCCTTAATTTGTATAAGTAAAAGGCTTTTTATCAGACAGATGTTATCGCAAATTACAGCCTACATGGGGTACAGAAGGGAGTGAAAGGTAATCTGGATCAAATGTGCAAGGAACTGCTTCTATATGCTGTATTTTAGAAGGTTTTTTTTCTGGAAGAAAGGCAGCATGTAGGAAAATTTCAGACAGCCTTTCACATCATCTGTGTGTCAAAGATGATTTGTGTGGTTTTTAATAAGTTAGCAGAACCTGTCATCTCCCAACACTACACATTGCTCATATCAGAGCACCAAAGCCTTGGTTCATAATACATTATGCAGATTCATTTGTCCTGGATAATTTTTCCAATGCCTATAACACTGATTTTGTCTTAACACTCTTACAATTTTACAGCAACACAAGATCAATGGAGCTGCTTGACCTGAATCCTCCTTCTCTTCAGTTTTATGTTAGCATAACTCAACTATCAGAAAGAAATCACATTTATCTACCCTAGAGTTAATGACTCAGTCATGCTTGCTACTAGAAAAGCATGTGGTGAAGCAGGTCCCATGGAAGGAGGCTCAGGCTTAGGCTCAGGCTCAGGCTCAGGCTCAGGCTCAGGCTCCGTACAATCATTATTACTAAGCTTGCTGCAACTGAGACCCCCCCTGGAATTTTAAACAGAGACACTGCAGCGGCTCATTGGGAATAACTGAAACTGTTCAAGTGCTGATTATTCCAGCAGAGCCTGAGCAAATTAATTAATAATTAGGTGTGAAATTAATGTACACCTTCTGTTTTCCCTAATACATTTCCCATGTTACTAATTTGCTTCTGCACCACCAAGGAACAAAGTAAATTTAAAGAACATATGTGGGAATGAGTTAGAAGTCTCCCCAGGTAAACCTTGTTATATTTTAGTGGGTTTTTTTAAACAAAATTTAAGTTGCTGCTGAGAAAGAGAAAATAGAACTTTGTCTTTATGTTGTATTATACTATATAAATATAGAGTATGTTATTTCATTATGTCTTATCCTGTATGTTTGCATTTCAAATGCATTGTTTGTATAAGATATATTAACTGAAAGGGGTGTGAGTTGATGTTAAGGCTGCAGTATTATGTATAACATAGCAATGTGTTGTTGGAGAGATTTTTTATGGTTCTGTATGTTAAGCAGAAGATTTTACTCGGAGTGTTTTGTGAATCTTGACATGAGAAATGCATAAATGTAGTTGAGTGGATCCGATGGCCTCCATATGAACACTTAATTATAGACTGCACCAAAATGCAGCATAAATATTACAAACATTTCAGTGAAATGATAGCTTTGACTGTCACCTGCAATATAGAGTGTGGGAAGACCTTGGAAATCGGAGGTGACACAAGATGAAGTTTGATCCTCTGTTCCCTTTAAAAGCCAAGGTTGGAAACTTTTTGCTCTAACTGGCCATCTCTGGGCTCTTTACTATGTGTAAGGCTGTAGTGATGCCCAATCTCACTTGCTGATGACACAAAACTGAGAGGAGTGGCTGGCTCATCAGAAGACTGTGCTGCCGTTCAGCAAAACCTGGACAGGCTGGAGAGCTGGACAGGGTGAATTTAATGAAATACAATAAGGGCAAGTGCAGAGTCTTGCATCTGGGAAAGAACAACCCCATGTACCAGTATAGGTTGGGGACTGACCTGCTGGGGAGCAGCACAGCAGAAAGGGATCGGGTGGTCCTGGTGGACAGCAGGATGACCATGAGCCAGCACTGTGCCCTTGCGGCCAAGAAGGCCAATGGCATCCTGGGGTGTATCAGAAGGGGTGTGGTTAGTAGGTCGAGAGAGGTTCTCCTTGCCCTCTACTCTGCCCTGGTGAGACCGCATCTGGAATATTGTGTTCAGTTCTGGGCCCCTCAGTTCAAGGACAGGGAATTGCTTGAAAGAGTCCAGCGCAGAGCCACAAAGGTGATTGAGGGAGTGGAGCATCTCCCTTATGAGGAGCGGCTGAGGGAGCTGGGTCTCTTTAGCTTGGAGAAGAGGAGACTGAGGGGTGACCTCTTTCATGTTTATAAATTTGTAAAGGATGAGTGTCAGGAGGATGGAGCCAGGCAATGTCAAATTACAGGACAAGGGGCAACAGGAGCAAGCTGGATCATAGGAGGTTCAACCTGATCATAAGGAAAAACTTTTTTACTGTGAGGGTGACAGAGCACTGGAACAGGCTGCCCAGAGAGGTTGTGGAGTCTCCTTCTCTGGAGACATTCAAAACCCGCCTGGACACGTTCCTGTGTGACCTAGTCTAGGTGATCCTGCTCTGGCAGGAGGGTTGGACTGGATGGTCTTTCAAGGTCTCTTCCAACTCCTAATATTCTGTGATTCTGTGATTCTGTAGTCTTTGTCTTAGTGCTCATTTTGTTAACTCAGACTGTGACTCTTACTGGATTTTTTTGACTACTGCAGACTACTAGACAGGGATGAAGATATCTGTAGCACAAGGGAAATTATGTAATTGTGGAAACCTCCATGAGAGTAGGTAGAACCAAGTCTCTTCTTAAGAAGTTTAAGAAGCATCCATTACTGTAGGAGCAACACATGGCACATAGGAGGAAAGGTTATTTCCCTTTTCATAGTACAGAAGAAAATAGGAAATTCTTCTTTCTGAAGAAGGATGTCCACAGTCCCCCTCCAAGCCTTACCTCTTCCTGAATGTACATGAGTTGGTAGGGAGACATAGCAGATCTTTATAAGATTGCTTTGTTGCTTGTTTTGAATTTGGTGCTATTAAGGCTTCTCACTTCTGTTCCAGTCAAGCATACCCTTTTGATCAACTAGGAGCATCAAAAGGGAAAATAACTTTTGACACACTCCAGCAGTCTTTGAAGTAGCTTATTTATAATGCATATCATTTCCCAAACTCTTCTTATTGCATATGCCATGCAAATAATCTGAACAAAATCGAGCTAAAGCATCTTGTTCAGATTAACTTTCTTGCCAGGATGCTAGCAGAGGGACTGTTGTGGTCCCCAACCCTGTTTATTTTAGTGATGTACCAAAAGGTAGCACTTTCCTTTCTTTGGATGCTATTTACCATCAAAAGATCTAGGAATAATCTGAAAGGCAAATAGTTAGGCTACTTGTAAACTGTGGTAGAAATATATGTCAACATCTAGGTTTACAAAGGGTAGTATTTGCATATAAATCCAAAGAACAGTTTACGTTAAGATTTTTAAAAGGCTGATTCATCAAAAATCAGTTACAAAAATACATTAGGATTAAATAGAATCTAAATGTTATGGCTGGACTTAAGTGGCTTGATTATATTTTTATATGTCCAGCACTGTGTTTCCACAGTCCTAATAAACTGAATTTCTGTTTCTTCCAAAAATTGTTTCTGCTGTTTATTCCGTTTGAATAAATATTTGTGCTTGGACTGGCTGGCAGAGGAAGGGAGGCAAAATCCTTCCACTGAAGTCACTGCTGGTGGAACCCCTGAGCAACACCTGCCACGGGGAGCACGGCAAATGCCTGGGTTGGTCTGTGACTGCTCAAGCTCACCACCTCCCAGGAAGACAAATTTTAAGGCTCTCTGTGCAATCTTATGTTAGAACATTTTTAGTGCACACTTATTATTACAGATGTCACCAATTCTCTGATGTGTATGTTCTGTTTCTTCCCATCTCTTCTCATGATCCCTTTCTAAGGCCACCTATTCTCCTTCATCCATGCAGGTAGAATATCCTGAGTAAAATAGGACTCTTCATTCCATGGCCATATGTAATCTTCGTTTCTGATTATAGATCCTTCACTTGAACCAGAAAGTCTTTTCTGAGTAAAAATCTTCTCATCAGGGTTAACTTATCAGTGTATACAGATCTATCTATGGCTGTGGATAATAGCTATTCATAATTGTAACAATATTTCCTGATTTCATCTAATTAACAAAATTTGCCTTCATTAATAGCTCAGGTCACTTTTTGCTTTTCATTTCTGTTTGATTTATTTTCTTGGTTTACGAATGGAAACAGTCTTGCTTAGCTTTGTCTCTCATCTAATCTAATAGGTAGGTAAGTAGATACATCTCAGGAAAAGAAATTTGACTTAAACCTCTGTATCCCACTGAAGAAGAAGAATGAATTTTACTGAACTAACTGGAAATGCTTGTAGTCTGTGATTGCTCTGTGTCTTCAATAGCACAACATGTTTGAGGGCATGTGGCATGTTGTATGTGATTTTTCAGTGGCAGAGTCAGCTGCAGGCTTGTATCTCCACTTCTGTGAGGCACAAGCCCCATGTCAGGGAAAGACATTCAAATCCCTTAAACTGAATAGGAGGACAGAATGTGTGACATGCTCTAAATGTTCATTTGCACCACTTGAAGTCAGTGGCGTGTGTTGGGAGCAAATAGTGTCCAGTCTGAAGTGAGATCCTTCTGGGTGGTTGGTTGTGCACCACTGTGTCTAACCCAAGATAGTGACAAAGGGAGGAAGGGGACAGGACTGTCCTCCTTTCAACTGCCCACCAGCTGCACAGCACCTCTCACCATTTCTCATTCTCCATGTTCTGATTCAGTATTACGTCTGATTACATCAGATACAGGAATACATTTCCTTTTAAAACCTAGTGATTACTGCTTTCAGTGCTTAGATGAGAAAAAGAACCAAATGTCATTATCTGCTGAAAAAGATCAAATATGAGAATGTATCTTTCCCAATCTTTCCAATCTCCTTGTAGTTCAAAACAGCTTTGGGTTCCTAACAGCCTTGAAGTTCACAGTATTATAGTATATGCTACTACAGTAGCAGATACAAGACACTACATTTTACATCTGTGATTTGCATTTTTTTTCATCATAATTGGCCTGCCTCCTTCCTCTTGCAGCCAAAGCAAAGCCTTTGCTCTTTGTCTCCTTTTTTGCTTTCAGTTTTTCTTGATTTGGTAATGGAAATAGAAAAGTGGGAGAGACTTCTGAAGTACTTGGAGGATCTTAAATTCCTGCGGCTCTTATCAGAGCTCTGTGGAAGGTCTGTCAGCTGTGTTCTTCATTCTCCTCTGCTATGCAAGGCTCTTCTTCTTCCCTCTTCTTTGACCCAGCTTCCTATGATTCCTCTTCCCTTCCCTATGAGTTTGGAGTGAAGTTCCAGCATGTATCATTACTTCAGACATGCCTCAGAGGAGAAAGCCTGAAGTTGCTATTCTTCTTTATGAGGCCTGCCTGGCCTCTTCCTTTACTATTTCCTGCCCCCCCACCCCGCGTTATTAGGCATAGAAACGTCACGACCTTGTCCTTTGAGACTTCCTGAACTTTGGGTGTTACCCCCAAACTTATTTTACTCTGAGAGAATGTCAGAGTCTATTTATACCAGTGGAAAGACTCCCGATGATTTCGGACATGTTTGGATAATGGTCATGAGAGCACGGGATGAGCTGTATTGGTCAGAATTTCTTACTGTAACAACCCTATCCAGCAAGTCAAAGGAACATCACGGCTCACCCTAATCCTGCAGAACACCTGCTTGCTGTTGTAGTTAGTGGTAACTACAGCAACAGAGCTCTTTCTTGACTTATGTCTTCAGTTCCTTGAAGTGTGATTGCTTTTTCACTGATGGAGATACTAAGAATTTTTGCTCCCTTTTCACAAAAACAACCCTCTTTTTTTTTCCATAAAAGCAGTGTCCAACTGATTCATGGAATCCATCTGCGCTTTTACAATGATGCCTTCTGTACCAAATATTCCCATGCTATGCAACTTCCTTTATTTTTCATCAAGAAAATATTCATGTCACTTTTTACCAATATTTAGACAAATCTTTCCAAATTTGTGCAACAAGGTGGACATCTTGCATTAATTTTTTTAATAGACTATTGAAGAAATTACTTTGCAAAGCTTGGACCTCCTAATTTTTTTCTCGGCATATATCTCCTAAGTATGTGTACCTGGGTATTCGTGACTTCTTGGCTTAACTTTCATAACATTATCTATCCTCTGTAAATTTTTTTTACCACTTACTTCTGACCTCGCGATGCAATTTTGCAATTTTTCCAGCCTTTAATACTAAATCAGAATATCCTCTAGGGTCTTTTATTTCTTCCTAATAACTAGAATCATATATGGTTTTAAATCTTTGTGTGTCATGTGCTGGATCTGTACTTTAAAGTTACGTCAAATGAAGATAGTACAAAATCTATGCAAGTTGATCCACAAATTATGTTTTGTTGATTGATATTTATAAACATTTATTCTCATTTTATTATGATTTCTCAACTGTGGAATTTTTCTTCTTCTGTATCTCTGCCAACTTATAGGTTCAAAGTAATTCAGTTTAGAAAAAAAATCACTATAGTCCTTTGTCAAGGCGAAAAGGGGTGACTGCAACAATTATAATTCTGCTATTTTAGACAGCCAGAGGTCGCACAGTCAAAGAATGGCAATGTGCAGCAGATAAGTCATTTGTTCAGCTCTGACTATGAATTGGAGCCAGGACGGAAGATGCAGTAATTCATGTCAAAACTAAATCCTCAATTAATCTATCATATCTGATTTAGATTCCAAGAGAACTGCAAGGAGGATGAGACAAAGGAGATGACAATCAGTTTGGAGAGATCTCTGATGTTATCTCATTCATGCAAGCAAATGGTGAACTGTCCCATCTGCTTCTCGATTTCAGGGTTGGATGGGATTACTGCAGGTCTTGCATTTAAAAAAAAAACAACAAACAAAAAGAAAACAACCAAAAAAACAAGAACCACCTGTTTCTTTAAGACACGCTGAGATGTATATCATTGAAAGTTGAGAAATTACACCAAACACTCTGCCATTGCTGCCATACACTGGGTAAGCAAGTGACACTATGTAGCCTAATAGAAAGAACACTTGCCCCACCACCACAATCTAGGTTTGTCTGCGGATGAATTTGCCCTCTTTTCTTATTCTCATAAGGAGAGGCTGCTAATGTGATGCTCTCTGGAGGATGCTGTGTGTTAATATGAAGATTGTGTAGACATTTTCTTAATCAAAAATGCATGTCCAAATGTTGGCAAAAGCCTTAGTGTAGTTTGGATTATAGAATAATAGGACAGCCCAAGTTGTAAGAGACCTCCAAAGATAATTTGGTCCAACCTGTCATGGAAAAGGGATGCTAGATGAGATTATCTAGCACCCTTTCCAGTCATGTCTTTAAAACCTCCAGTGGTGGGGACTCCACCAATTCCCTGTGGAAATTGTTCCAGTGAATGATTGTTCTTACCGTAAAAAAATTATTTCTTATACCAAGATGAAACCTCTCCTGGTACAACTTGTACTGTTGCCCCTTGTCCTCTCCATGTGGCTCCTTGTGAAAAGAGAGCCTCCATCCTCTTTGTAGCCACCCTTTAAGTACTGCAAATCTGTGACAAAGTTCCCCCTGAGCCTTCTGTTCTTCAAAGAGAAAAGACCTAGCTCCTTGTTGTGGTTTAACCCTGCCAGCAACTAAGTACCATACAGCTGCTTGCTCACCCACTCCCACAGAGGGATGGGGCAGGGAGTCAGAGAACAAAGATAAGAAAACTTATGGCTTGAAGTAAAGGGATATGCAGGGCTTTTTGTCTGTGTCTTGCCTAAAAACATCTTCTTGAAAAATGAAGAACAGATTACATGGGGAAAAAATGGAGGGATGAAGATGTGAACTGAATGGAAATAATAAGTTGTTGTCTGGAGTTAAGAAATAAATATTTTCTGTGGAGATGTTTGCTGATTTTACTTCTTTCTTGGTGCTCCAGATGTTGCTGGTGTTCACAGAGATCGCTATTGATTTTAAATAAAATTCTATAAAACAGCATCTTTTGCAGTTTGGTCCATTTTGTTTCAAAAGTTGTTGAGAAAATGCACCTTTGGAGACCACACTATTGAATGTGATTCAATAAAACTATTCCAGCCATTGAATTTAACCTGTTGGCTCATAAACTTATATAAAATCCTTGTTGTAATTTAACCCAAGAAAAGACTGTTCTTTGCTGAATATAGATGGTGAATATTGCTGAAACAGATCCTCATTTTTGTTGGCTAATGGCACGGTTCCAGATAGCTTTCAGAAATGTATTTAAGAATTACTCTCCTTTTACTATATTGAAACTCAGCTAAATTTTCCTAACTAAAAGTATTAGGATACTGCCTACCCTTATCACTAGGAGGAGACCCAGGGAAGTGGGGATGATATATCTTAGCTTTTTAACACTTTCTATTATTAACATTCTTACAGCTCTTTCTGTAAGATATTTTTCTTTTCATATTATTTACAGGACAATTTTGAGGAGAAGCAGCAGCACTTATGGGTAATGAAATATTTAATTTTTCTGTTAGATTCTGGCAAACTTCTGCTGAGATGTTGTTGTGGTTTATCCAGGCAAGCAGCTGAACAACACACAGCAGCTTGCTTACCCTCCCTCTACCCAGTGGAGTGGGGGAAAAATTTGGAAGAGCAGAAGTGAAAGAGCTCACAGGTTGAGATACAGACAATTTAATAATTAAAATAAAACAACCTGAAATAATATTACTAATGAATTCTAAGAAGAAAAGAAGCAATGATAATAAAACAACCAAAGTTATACTCAGCTCACAGACAGCAGTTGCTGGTTCTATGCCAATGAAAACACGACAGAGGAAGGGTAAGACTTAGAAACCCAATGAGCTAGACCTTATGAAAATGGCAACCATCCAAAGAAGAGGGTGGTCCCCAACACACTCCCCAATTCATATTATGTGACGTTTATGGTATGGAATACATTCTGATACATTCTGTTGGCCAGCTTGGATCACACCAGGATCATCAGAAAACTCTGGTCCTGATGGGTCCTCCACTATTGTCTTGCACAGAGACATGGGGGGAAAAACCCAAAATAAACTAGGAGCACAGGTAGAGGCAAAAATGGAAAAACAGTCCTTGAGTTAGTGTAAAAAATATATAGCAACAGCCAAAACATTGGTGGACTATCAACATTATTGTTAGCATGAACCCACAACAAACTCTTACTAGCTACTATGAGGAAAATAACTCTATCCCAACTTAAAGCTATAATACCAACTTGTTTTCACTAGATTGAACACTACAATTATCTCAGAAATGCAGCTCTGCTAAAACAGAAGATAGAATTATACGATTCAATCCCAGTAAAACCAGGACAAATGTAAATGCTTGATATTGCCCTCTCCCATTTTTCACCATGCACCACAAGAAAAAACTCTGACAGCAAACTGAAATACTCACAAACCATGAAGCTTATGTAGCTGGGCTGATTCAGAAGCCAAAGCAGAAAACAGGTTTTTTCCTAATGCAATCAATGTGTGATGCCAAAATACACTGTTAAACAGTGGAGTGAGATCTATCTCCAAATCTGCTTCAGGATCCCCCCCCAAATCCACGTATTTCCCTGCAGTATGATACAGAGAGGGAGGAGGAAAGAAAATCCAAGTTCTTTAACTATCTCCCAAGCCCATGTATGGGCAGACCAGGTAATTACAATCCCCATTTCATCATATAAAGCTATATGTGTATAAAGAAGTAAAGGAAGAAAAGAAAGTTATGAAAAAATCCATTTGGGCAGTGACACATAACCTAGAAGTGTCTCTAATTCAACAGCTATGTTTATCTGTTATATGTCCTTCCACTTCACCATTGCTAGGAGCCTCAGTCTTTCACCAGGGCTGCATTGCCCAGGTGCTGTCTAAACACAGAACAGAAAGACAGTGCCTGTCACAATTTATTGGGTTGGCCAAAAAGTAAATGCATTTTTTTTCTAGGTAAATGAAAGGTAAATTTTTCATAGGGAACAAAAACTTTATTAAACAATTTCTGTTCAGGACACTTCAATCCCTGGGAAAACCGTAGAGCAAATCCTCTTGAAAGACATTTCTGGGCATGTGAAGAGGGAAATGATTGCCAATAGCCAGCATGGATTTTCGAGGGAGTAATCATGCCTGACCAACCTGATGAGTTTTGTGGACCAGGGAGGGCAGTGGATGTCATTTACCTTGACTTTAGCAAGGCTTCCAACAATGTTTCCTTCAATATTCTTGTAACTAAGTTGGGACATTACTGTGTGGATGGGTAGACAGCTAGTTGGTTAAAAAAGGGACAGTGATTAATAGATCATGCTTATCTGGAGGCTGGTGACAGCGGAGTACCACAAGGGTCTGCCTTGGGACCCTGTCTTCTTTATCATCACTGGAGCAGCCTGGTCTGACCTCACTACTGAGCCTTCTGTGGCGGGACTGGACCAGAGACCTCCTGAGCATTTTTATGGTATATCCTTTGTACAGCTGTCAATGTCTTCATTCTGGAAAGGACATGTTTAGAAATGATGCTAGGTTTTAACTTTTGAAAGCCTGTTCTAATCACATAAGTAACTTTTAAACTACCTACAGGAGGCACCAGGCATCACTGAGCTCTATTAAAGCTGAACAATGTTACTTACAGCTGAAAATTTAATCTAGTGTGGATTCTAAACAGTTCTTAGAAATGAGGTTTTGATTTTTTTTAATTTAAGAAAAAAGAGAACAAAATCAAAGTGAAGTAGGAACAGATTTACATACTAATAAAAAAACCTGCTAAGTGGCAACTCTACTTACTAAAAATTTGAATTTACTTGCCAGAATGAGTGCTGAGTCAGAAAAAGTCATTGTGAAACCAGCTGAACACAAAAAGCCAAATTCAGCACTCAAATGCATTCACACAACTCTCATTGACTGCAAACTGGATTGGCTCAGGACATGGAAATGAATAAGCGAAGAAAAACTGAGCGAAATTTCAGAAACCACATCACAGGAAAGTTTCCCCATGTGCCTGTGGTTGTGGTCTCATGGTCTGCTGAAGTGAAGGAGAAGCATGAAATCAGCCAGACAGATGTGTCTGCAGGCCCTGAGCAGCAAGAGGGTTGCAGCATAGTGGCAAAGTGCCTCACTGACTTGTATCTTTTTATTCAAAAGCATTGAAAAAAAAGAGTTTACAGTCTTTCAAAGAATGATGGATGGGAGCACTTTGTAAAAGTGATACCCTGCTTGTTGAATCATACATGTCGTCCTCCTGAACAGGCGTTTTGCTTCACTGTGTTGTTTTTTCCTCTCTGCATGTGTGAAAATAGGTAACTTGTGTTATGGGAGAAGTCACTGTACAGACTTGCTTTCACTATATTACTGAAGGATGCTTTAAATGGCTTTATTAACAATGAAGAAAATGTAACTGATTTTACATGAAAATATAGCTTAGTGTGTGGTGAATTAACAGTTACTGAAGATAGAGTTGGAGGTATTATTGTTCCCATATGAACTGAATCAGGCTGTACAAAGTTGTGGGGCGGAAAAGCCCAAAAACCAACAAAGCCTATATTTGTCTAGACCTTCAGGACAAAACAGTAAATCTAAACCAATTATTTAGCTAACAACTATTTTATTAAGTTTTTCTTTTTCGGGGGGGGGGGGCACACAGTGGAGGAGAATTCTGAGAGAAATTCTTATTTTTAAATATCACTAAATTATTATTTGACAAGATGTAGTTAATTTCATTCATATTCCTGCAGGTTTTTCTGAGCTGCAAAATCTTTATCAGTTATTTTCAGTGGGACCAGATCATAATAAAGACTTCTGTTTTCAGTGCTCCTGAGCAGACCTGCAGATAGCACTTAGCAAGTGCAATGAACCTGGGGAGATGGTGCTGCAGCAATAGCTGAGCTGCATTTCAGTACAGTCAACTGCTCTGTGCACAGTGGCTTGCTTTCCTTGCTACTTTTTTTTTTCTGTGGGGAAATATCAGCAATATGAGTCTATCTTAAGCTGCTAAACTTTATTCTTTACCCAAAGGATAAAGAAGGTTATTCACAGAAATTAAGCCATTCATCTTGACTGTTCTCCAGACACAAGGTGCCTGCAATGGAAACCTGGTCCCAGGCACCTGGGGCAGGATCCTTGCCTACCCAGGAGGGCTGGAGGGCTTCTCTCTTGATAATGAGGAGCTCTGCCTAACGATGTGCACAGTACAGCAAACATCATAGAGTCATCTATAACAGTGACTGTGTATGTGGGCACTAATCTAGGTGCAAGCAGTAGTCAATAGACCCTCTCTGATTTAGCATGTTCTAAGTAGGAGATTACCAGCAAGAGCAACAGCAGCTGCTCTATCTAGTGGTATAATGATGGGATGATGGCAGAAGGACTTCGGAAGAAACAGGTGTTTCCATTGCTTTAGGCTTTTCCTTCATCACGGCACCATGCTGCCCCTTATTCCTAGTCACACGATGGAAGTGTACTGCAGACATTTTAAATTCCCATTATATGTGTCAGAAATAATGCTTACACGATTAATGTATAATAGTATAACCTTCCCTGCCATGCAGCTTGTGTCTGACTGATATGAAATATAGAAAACCATGGTCTGCTAAAGAAGATAAGCAGGCAGCTATACAGGATGTAGTAAGCAATATGAACCTCTGCCCGATCAGACAGGTGGAGCATGAGAGACAGCCATAAAGCTCCCAGTTCTCCCACCAAGAACGACAGTGCTGGGCCAGTACTGTTTATTGCCGTCTGTGTTAAGGTGTGTTAAGGTATGTTAAGGTGTCATGCTGATGCCTAACACAGCATCTTGCTATGTGTGTTGTGTCTGTGTAGTGGATTTAGTAAAAAGTCGTAGCATCCTCACCTCTGTCCACTGAGGCTGCTTTTCTGGCCCATAGTACAACTCCCAGTGTAATTATACAAACAAATGAAAATCATGAAAATATGATGAGGCTGTGTGTTCACTTTGAAAAACCACTAGCGTATTACACATATGTATAATAAAATTAAATGTGAGAAAATACATTTTCTTTGCTAGTTCAGAAAAAGCTACACAGACACTGCAGTTGCAGGTTGGTTTTCTTCAACACAACTTCTTGATGGTCTTTTCTACACTTACCTCATTTTTGCATGTTGCTGCTTGCTAAGATTTCCTCCCAATTTTGAGCTTTCAGCATTGTTCAATACAATTGTAACCCTTAGGGAGCAGCCAGCCCTCACTGTGTCCTGGCAATGTCCTTGAAGGGAAGGAAAAAATAAATTATGGCTACACACTGATATCTCAATGCATTTTAATGGTAATACTGAACACAAAGAAAGCAAAATCTATAGCCTGAGTGACAGGACAGTGTTGGTTGCATTTAGGATAGAGGAAAGGCAGGGAGGCTGGGCATGTACCTGAATGGCGAGATCATTTCTGCCACATGGATTTTGCAGTGATTGCTGGAGGAATCCATGGACTTGAAATAAAAGGCCATCTGATATTGGTTGATTTAAGTGGTAGGGTTGGTTTCTTTAATGCAACAAGCCATGGTTCTCCTGCTCACTTTGATCACATTATAAGGGTCGTGACTAAATTCCATGAGGCTGTGTATGGGAGAAGTTTTCACTAGCAGAAGAGGAATGGTCCTTTAAAGTGCCTTCCAAGTGCTTCTTTAGAGTGACACAGTGTGAGGACAATAAAATGGCAAGACCTGAGACCAAAAAGATAGGTGATTTTTTTGATTGCTGAAGCATTTTTCAAGAAACTTTGGTGGGGCCTGGTTTTTAGGAAGCACTATGTATCCAAGCCTTGCAGCTCCCTGCATGTCTCCTTTGCACACATCGCCACCAATCAGTGCTGAAAATCTCAGGCTGCCTACTTGCAGTCCTGTTTCTCACTACTACTGGCATCAACTCTGGGTGATGAGAGAAACCTCTGAAAACTAATTAGAAGAGCCATTGCTAAAACATGCTTTGTGAATTAAATGCTCCAACTTCTGCACACCCTTCCTTTCCAACTAATGACATCTGTTCTGTGAGTTTGCCAGTATATCCTGTGGTGTTTGTCCGTAACAGCAGGAAATTCAAAGTTGAAAATTGTATTTAAGGAAGCTGAATCAAGAGTTTGCTTTCTTCCAGTTTAACTATTTTTGAAAGTAAAGGCACAGTTTAGGGCTGCTGGAAAGTACAGTAAAACCTGCAGCCTCTTGCAGACTCAGAACAGATGCTTTTGGCTGGAGTAGGTGGGCATAAAGAGAGAAAAAGACCAGTATGAAAGACAAGGGAAAAAAGAGGAAAGGGTTTGTGGGAGCTACAAAGAAAGAGGTAAGTTGAAGTCAGGGGCACAATGAAATTAAAGGTGGCATTAGAAGTAAATAATGGCATCATTTTCCTGGTAGTGCGAAGCTGTGAGCCTGCTGATAGAGTAAAGCCATTGTTTAGTACCATCTGCACTTGCTGTTGGAAACTGGGTCTTGCTGAATGTAGAGCATGGAACATTCCTGAATATGTTAATGCTATAAACAGTTCACAGATTAGTGTATGCTGTCACAGAAACACTTGAATTGGAGAAGGAAATGACCTGTCATACCGACTTTGCAAGAGTCCTTAATGGCCTCTTGCAGAGCTATCACATGCAAGTGACTGACCCAGGAGTGATCTGAGAACACTGCAAAATCTTATCTGCAAGGATAGATCCGGTTTGTGCCTGCAGGCAGCATACTCAATTTACAGCCAAAGCTGAAAGCCCTTTGAAAGTTGGCCCTGAAGGTCACTCATATCCTCTGTCCTCATATATGTCAAGGATTTCCCTCCTACAGGATATTCCAGGAGGTTTTTCTAGTGCAGGCTTGTCTCGTTTAGTTTTCTTTTTGATGTGGCAGAAACAACAACCTTTGGAAGAGTCCAGATAATCAAATTTACTTTTTTTTTAGCCAGTCTCACTGCTCCTATCTTCAAAATAACTCCCAATATAGTTTTATGCTTGAGTGCATTATCATAGTATCTGATCATTTTTCATGATAAACAATAACAACAAATAAGTTCCTAAAGGAATCCATAGACTCCCTGGCACTTTCTTTTTTCATATATATTTTTCTTTTTTCCGTGTAGCTCTTTACTTAGGCTGTATGATTTTTAACTATTGAGATTCTAATACTTTGGTTTACTGATTTTTTTTGTCAGATTCCTGCAATTCAGGTTGAGGTCAGGGGAGCAGGTTTAATGTTTGTCGGTACAAAGCAAGGTGGTTCTCAGAGCAGAAAGTCTCTTCTGTTTAAGGTTTTGCTATGTTTCCTAAAGAAAGTAAGATTATAATATATTCTGGGTTTTTTGGTTTTTTTTTTACCATAGTTGGATTCCTTTTATGAGGAATGCTTTGTCTCATATACTCTCCCAGGCCTTTTCCTGTGCTTTTCGACTTGGCACTACTATAAAACAGCTTTCTCCATAGAAGATATTATACCTTTTAAATGTTTGCATACACTTAGCACTTCACTTCAAAAAGGTCACACTGGCTGTGTCAAGCTTTTTCAGTTTCATGTTTTGCCATGACTTTCTCAAACTTCAAGGATCTTTAATTTACTTGTTTTAACTCTGTAAACTCACTGATTTGCATCCTTCTTGCATTAGTCTTAAGTATCTTGCTAGGTAAAGCTGAAGACATTTAGAACTGTAAATCTCAAACCTGAGAAAGGCAGAACCCTTAATTTGTTTAAAGTAGTTACATCAATGAATACTGCTCAATGGAAGTGGAGTAACAGCCAACCAGTCTATAAAATATTGAAGTCGGTTCTCTTAGACGATTCTAGGGATCTAAGCATAACAAGGCAAAATCACATTCTTTGAGAAACTTCTAACTATAAAAGTAAACAAAATGGATTCAGAAAGGATTAGTGGCAAACTGGTATATAGATAAAAGACAAGTAGGCAATCTAAAATTACTTAATTTCTTTCCCTGTTTTTGCTTATTTTACACTGGTAAATTAGTTCATTAGGATTCATCCTTCATTTGTCATATTTTAACTGATGGGAGGATCTGGCTGAAATAAACTTTTAAAATCTCCGTAAGTATGAATCACATTACCAGGAGACAAAATTAAAAACAAACTGAATTACCTAGGGTGTGATCCATGTTAAGACATTGATTCATAGACTTCATGTTAAATAGCTTTTCTGCTAGACCTCTTGGTTTGTAACTGCTTAGCCCAGGGGCTCTTGCAGCCATCTCTAGCTTTTCCTTCAGCTCTGTCTCCATCTGGGTCATAAGTTCCACATCATCAGTGTTGATAATGAAATTACAGTCAGCAATTAATGAAAACTTTCTGTTTAGTGAGCTCAAAGGAATCTCATAAAATTGTTTCCAGTCATATTTGGGCTCTTAGTGGGAGGATGGGCAAATATTAATCATTTGGCTATGTGAAACACACTACCGTGCAGACCTGCACAATGCAAAACCGTCTTGCTTGGTATTTGGGAGTTATAATTGGCAATGAGGACTATAAAGTGCCCTGCAGATGTACTGAACATGCTTTGGAACAATGTTAAGATAACAATGTGAAATAATCCATGTGTTAACAAAATCCAGGTTTTATTCTGGAGCAATTAAAATTCTTTTGTTAAGTGTGGACTTCTTTTGGTATGTTACAATAGATTATTGTGGCTAATGTTTTTTAAAGTTCTTTGAGGGCAGTGAGTGGCAAATTAAGTTGTTTAAAAATGGCCCTTAGTGTCATTTGCAATGTCCTCAGGCACATTGTGTGGTATCCAGCTGCTCCAGAATGGTGTAAGTATCCTGTTTGTCCTGCATCACATCTTCCAGACACATGTGCATGTCTCTAGGGCATCTCAAATGGCACTAAATGCCTGTTATATTCCACTGAATCAAGCCTTCTGGGTTTCAGGTAAGCTGAAATTGCAGGTGGGTTCAAGATTACCTAACTTAAGGTGAATTTAAAATCAAGTCTTGCCAAAGAGGTGAGCATCTCCTATACTTACTTGATGTTCCCCCAGTCCCATGGAGATTACTTGGATATCCTTATCCACTTAGCCACCTCTGTACACAGGCCATTTCACCACCTGCAATTCATGAATCTAAATTTCATCCTTAACACTTACTTAATTCCTTTTTAGGCTTCTACATCCTGTTTATGAAACAGTAGCTGTCATTTAAGTCTAACACGCTGGTTCAGTCTATTTGCTTTTCAGTAATATGCTCATCCCCCATAACTTAGAGACACTTCATGCAGAAATTAATTACAGTGTGGGATCAAAACTGTGAACACAAAAGTTAAACAAATGAAAATTAAAGACAATCAACTCCTTTTATTTGCATTTTAAATAAAATGCAAGAGTTTGTGATTTCTTATGGGAGGATCACTTTAGCCTTAGCAGTGTCGTATTTAACGTGCTTTCTAGTAGAGAAAATTCCTGC
>NW_010156368.1:27114-32655 GCF_000695765.1 Mesitornis unicolor
CATAGTAGTTTTTCCTCCAAGTTACATCTCTATTGAAGTCTGTTATTCTAAGCAATTTTAAATTTTCCCAGGTAAAGTGACAATTCATCATTTTGAAGTGATGTTATGACTCAAATGAGAACCCACAGGTTTTGTTTTCCAGGGAAGAAAAAAAAAATAGGCAGCTAGTTTTCTATATCAAGAAAATACTCATTCATAGATAACAGGAAAAAGAGACATAGGTGTTTGGCGTATTAGAAGCTGACTGTAGTTATATTTCAAAGAATGAAGGTAGAAATATGACACTTGTCAGGTTTCCAATACAAAAACATATTTCAAAGCTGCATAGTTCATCTCACCTTGAAGAACTCTTTACCCAGCTTTAGGAAGAGCTCTGTTTCAAAATGATCAGAGTTTCATGGTGGAAACACAGAACTTAGTTGAATCCTCTCAAGGACAAACCTGGACAAGAGCCTTAGGATGTGTCAGTGGAAAGAATTTTATCATATTCTAGAAACAAATTAAGAACTAATTTTGTTCCATGTTGTACTTCTGTAACTTTGACTGTACCTATGAACTGACCAGTGACTGGTACTTGAAAATTGGGCATCATACTGCTTCCACTGACATCCCTGAGCTTTGTCAAGTGTGGTCCACAAGAAGTATTCCACATGAATAAACCCATGACCTGCAGCTGCCACCCCAGAAGAGGTAGGGTCAACAGGGAGGTCAGTGGTGGCTCGAAGGATCAGACAAAGAGACAAGTGTCTCCAATACGAGACTGTAATGCTCGAGTGGAAAACTGCTTCCCCATTACTAATATTCCTGGTGCCCACATGAAAATTCTAACTCCTGATGATGACAAGTTATGAAGAAGACAAACTGTTCTTTGTAAAGTAAGATTATCTTATCCCTCAGTTTTTCTCATCTTTTCACTCCTGAATATTTCTCCGCACCAAAGTGTGCCAACTTTTCTCAGCAGAGCAGTCACTTATCCTGGAATTCATCCCACTGAAACTCAGTAGGAGTTCCTGGGCAGAAAGATGCTATTCATTTCACTAAAATCATCTGAAAGATGAAGGATACTTGTGGAGTAGGCTACGTCTCCACAACTATCATTGAGACAGCAGCATATGCAGCAATTTGACTGTGATATTAAAACCAAGCACCCTGTGCGCTCAGGCGGGTGACATTGTTAGACCGATATTGCCCAGCTTCTGATAATTTTCCCACTTGTTCAGCTGTTGGGAGCATATGGGCCTTAATGTTTCTATAGTTAATGATTCTTCCTCTTGCTTTTTCTTGTGTATACACACACATCTCACCACGTGGCTCTACTGAACACACCAAATATTAAAATAAGATTTGCTTTCAGAACAAGACGGTAATGGATTCAATTCACCTTAATTATTGATACCTTCATTGCCTTGGAACAAATCTGAACATATTGCCAGGTCTGTGAACTGCTGCTTTGATACTGGTAAAGATTTTCTTTGTGAGTGCATTCATCTAGGTACGGAGAAGAATCTGATAACTCTGAACTAAGGCATAACTTGCTCCTTTCTCATTATTTTGAGCATTTTACAGGCATGGAAATGTTGCATTTTAGCTCCCTACAGTTATTTAGGTGGAAAAGTAGGTGCTGCAAATTTCAGTGCTAATTAAACAGAATTTTGACAGCAGCAGAAAGTGATATGCCCTGTTCTTCCAAATATGGGTTCAGTCCAATCTGTCTTTTTAATTGGACTGCAACAGATTATTTAATGATTCATATAAATAATGGATGTAAACTTCCAACTAAAATTCTGCTGAAGGAGTGTCACATTCCGGAAAGCTGGGAACCTAAAACTGTTCTTGTTGGATCCCAAGGGGGCAAAGTATGGAGAACAGAGCACCAGGTGCAATGATACAACTTTATTGAATAAACATAGCATTAAACTTTGGTGGGCATGGAAACCATAGCCTGTAGTAGATATTAGATGAGTTCTTAACTTCAATTAGGGACAGAGAGAGAGAGGAAAAAAGAAGGGAAAGTAAAAGTGTGATAATAAAGTCACCACCCAAGTATCCAGCAGCGTCCTGTTGGTCCTGAAGCTGAGAAGTGGTGGTCCAGTCCTAGGAGACAACAGGGCCACTGTCTCTCCTTCTTTTTAGTCTGTATTTCTTGATGTGTCACAACTGTTGATCAATCATTGCTCATTTAGCATTTGCTCTGGAAAGTTCTGCTGAGCACCCCATTCTCATTGGTTGGCTTGTTGTCTGAATAGATGCTCTTCCAGAAGGGAAAGATCCCCAAAAATACCCTAGCAACAAGACCGACTCGTGTGCAGGACAGAGGACTACATTATAACAAAGGAAAACCCCTCGTCCATCACATACATGTAGTGGGCACAGTCTCCCAGACAGCCCAGGTCTCCTCTCAAGTCCTCCAGATAGTTCGAGACAAAACATAGCACATTCCATCCGTCACAAGGGGAAACTGCCTTTATTAAAATGGTTTCATATATTTTGTTCTGCACTCTAATAAATACATAGCCATCAATATTCTTGCCTCAGTGTGACAGAATTGTTCAGATTAATAGCTGGCTACTTGGGTCTTAATACGCATTCCTATTACAAATGTTGATAAAATTGCCATCGCATTTTTAAATGGGCAGATCATGAGCAACTGTATTACCCTGCAGCACTATTTAATAATTCAGCAAATTCAAATATATAGCTATCTTGATAATTGAACTCCAAATTAAAGCACATGTGTAAGTCAGCTGTTTTCTCATGCCTCAATTCAAGCTAGAAAGAAAATTCAACAGTCTTACTTTTTGGTGGATTATGCTTTGGAGGGAAGAACACTAAGGAGTAGGAATTGAAGGTTACACCTTCCTAGCTAAGTTGTTTTGAAAACCATCTGAAAGGAATTCATATGTCTCTATGTTTACAATTGGAGGAAAAGTTGAGAGTAGGGCAACCAGCTCCTAGAATCACACAGAGAATCACTGCTAGGAAAATCCCTGTCTCCACAGAAATGGAGTTTTACTTACAATTGCTCTCAGAAAGTGAAAAATTTTCATTTTAAACTATTGGTACTAAGATACAGGAATAAGATACAGACCTGTTGATCATTTGGCAAACCACAGTAGTGCATTCACCTGTGCAAAAGCACAGCCTTGGAAGCAATTACTGGCTAACAATCTGCAACATGGGAAGAGCTGATCTACAGGAGAAGATAGTTCAGGGGATAACTGGAAGACTGATGGACCTTCAGCTTTGGGAGAATTCATTGAGACTGATAGGATCCCTACAGACTTAAATATCCTTCCCTGTTTAGTTATCACAAACTCCAAATGGTTTTCTTGTTCTCCTTTCAGCTCCAGATAAAAGTTTGCATCTGCTTACCAGATAATAATTATTCTGATTTTTCTAGTCATTAGTATTAAGGCAGGCTATCTGTCCCAGATACAGTAGATACAATTGGTACCACAAAAATTTTATGTTGAAAAATTTGAATCTGTCATTTAATCCAGCCACTTTTGTAGCTGTATCTTCCTTCCACACATTGCGAGGGGTGATATGTGTAGAACATAAACCTGCTTGACAAAAAAAAAAAAAGTAGTTTCCAAAAGCTGGGGAAAAAAAGCAATGAAATGAGCAACAGCCAGATCTACAAAAAACATTAATGCGTGGCACTGCATGTGTGCATTCCATGACTTTGCGTAAAATTCATAATGCAACTACACTTCTTGCTGATTATATCCAGCCACTAAATTTTACATTAACAAGATACTTTTAGGAATTATCTTTAAAAGTGAGTCCTTACAGCTGAGATAATTCCTGTTTCCTACATTTATCCATTATTTGCTCCACCTTGAGCCATGATTCAAAAATTGGATTCAAAATCCAATTTGTTTGGACATTCATTCTGATTTTGAAAACTATGTTATTGCAGCAAAGTTCTTAATACTGAGCAGAAAACACTGCTCACTATGAAACCAAATAAAGAAATTAAAAGGACAAACAAACAAACAAAAACAAACAAAAAGGCAAACTAAAATCTAAGTCAGTGTGATGATCACAATGAAAGAAATAATCTGGTTGTTTCAAGAACAAATCAGAATACATTAACAGATGTATAATCCATATTAAAGTATTAATCATGTCACTGTCTGTTTTATATAATTTCTATTTCATGCAGACCTATGTGCATTTTTCTTCCATGAAAATCTCTCACACTTCTTTAGGATGCACCACTATTAAGTGCAATTCTGTGTTGATGGGTCTTTCCAGCTACTGGAAGTTCTAAAATATCACAGCATCTTTTCTAAAAAGAGAACAGCTTACTAGAAATTGCCGTGGTAAAGTGTGCTTTGAATAGGTTTGTGCACATCTATCATGCAGTGCATGGTTTTCAATAGCAGGTTTTCATCTTTATGATACATTTCTTTTTCACATTGTTTCATCATGTTTTGATTTGATGTTTAAAAATCACCCATGACTTTGGCAATATATCTTTATAGTGTTCACTTCATGGAGATTAATCTCCACAGCCTTCGAAGAGGACACAAGAAGCAGACATCTCTCATTTTCATATGACTATATTTCAGCTCTCCCCACTGCAATGAAGGAGTAGACCACAATTGTTGAAATGCAGAATCAGAAGATTTAGAGTTAGACATAGCTTTCATTAGGTCCTCTCATCTTTGGTTTTGCCATTTCAGAATTGCTGTCTTTCTAGGGCTTTTGTCCAAGTTAGTTATAAACAACTCAGGCCATACAAAGACGGAGAATAAAAGCAATGAATTTTTAGTTTCAATTCCCTGATAGTTGGAAAAGATTTTCCTTCATTCAAGAGCATCTTTAGTAGTCTGTCTCCTATTTTCAATTCTTGTATTTTCTCACCTTCCCTGGAGAAAACCAAATAATCAGACAAGCAGCAAAATCTCAAACTTTGCCATTATCCTTCATTTCAGTTTGTATTACTGGCTTGGATTGTAAATTATTCTGTTCTGCCTGCTGTCTTGATTTGTCAGTATGTAATTCAGATGCAGCCAGCATCAGAAGATTTGTCATAGACACAAAAACCTTCTGCGGGACAAATTCTGTGAAAGTGTGTTTTTTAGTTAAAATGCATATCTGCTTCATTATCATCAATGGAGTCATAAAGCTTATGACCATGAGAGGAGATAAGATTATCTTGACCTCCTAAGTACTGTACCTATTATGGTTTTGGGGTTGTTTCTTTTGGTATCTTATGGCTTTGTGCTGAGCCAAAAAACTAAAGATTTTAATACAACAAATCCATTGTATTCTACACTTTCTTAAGGACAGGCACACAGGATAAACTTTGTTATCAGGGATTTGTGCTGAAAATCAAATATTAGAATCAAATGAACATGTTTTTATACATGTCTTTTTATTAGAGGTGAACTAAAGAAGTACATGTGATCCTCAGGTCTCTTGCAAATTTAAGATGAAATCAATCAAGCAGTAGAGAAAATAGCAGCACAAACTGTAGCCTACAGATAACCCATGTTGGAAACAAGGGTTAGGATGATGAGCACCAGGAGC
>NW_010156368.1:32665-71115 GCF_000695765.1 Mesitornis unicolor
AAATACATTAATGTAAGCATTTAAATGGATAATTTTGAACAATGAGTACATTTACATTATCAAACTGTGTCTGGATGTATCATGAAAGGATGTAAAGTGTCTAAATTAATTAGGTATGCTAATGACTATGGCTATTGCAGTCAACATTACATGACTGCTACAACAAATTGAGACTGATGGCAGTGATAATATTCTTGACTTTTTGTTAATTTGTTTTCCTTAACATTAACTTGCATCTACAGTACAAATGGAGGGACTGCCTGTGATTTGATTATGCTATAAATAGTAATAGTAAAGAGTTTAAATTCCTGTTGCTTGCATCTGCCAATGACTCCATATTACCTATGGTTTTTTACCTTACACAGTATTTTTTATGTCCCAGATGCATATAGTGCCTTTTCTGGAAGTGATGTCAACTGGCAGCATGTCCTTAGGCATCATTATTAATTTATACTTTTTCTATTAACTCATTGTAAAGGTATTTCAATGCTTCTAGAGATAATTAGATCTCCAGTGATCTAAGTACCTAGTTTTACTGCAAGTGAACACAGTCTCCTGATGAAAACATTAAGGCTTGACATACATTCTCTGAAATTGAAATTGTTGTTAAAACAATTGCTCTATCATATTGCCCGGAAGGAGTTGACCAAATCAATTACAAGTAATCACTCACTGCATATAAAGCTGACTGACATCTTTAATGAAAAATGTCTGTTGTAGGTTTATTGATAAAAGGATAAAACATACTGCTCCCAGAAGAGCCAGAACATTTTCACAAAGTAATGTGAATGATAATAAAGAACCTGGAAGACAATTAATGACAATTAATTAGTTGTACTAATAGACCTTGAAAACTCTGGGGTACTAGCCAAATTGCCACACTATGTACATTTCGTATTTATTATGTAATGCAGAAATCCTGGTACAGGAGGGAAAATAAGGACGGACCTTCTGAGATGTACTTGCCTTTTGTGAAAGCCACTTGATTTTACGGAATCTCTAAGCTGATAGATGTCAAAGCAAATTTTTTTGCAACTTTCCTTGTCTTTCACTGGAAAACTAACAACAAACCTAATTTGTTGATTAGGTTGTCTGAAAATGTTATGGCAAGTATATACTATAGACCATGATTTAAAAGACTTTGATATATAGTTCAAAAATCATTACTTTTTCAGGTGGAAACCCTTCAAAACTCACTAGTTTCAAATTCTTGGATAGTCATTCCTAAATTAAGAGAAGAATGGGCTATAACAAACCAAAACTCTTGATGGCTGAGTGACATATTTTTAACATTTACTTTTAATTCTCGCATTCATGAACTTTTTTTTTTTCAGTAGATCTACAAAATTGCATATTTTTTTAGTAGATATTATAAATGTATTGCTTTGGGTTTGTGTGTATATACGTGAGCGTACGTACAGACTGATGGAACTATAGGGAATCAATGAAATGGAAAGGCTGTGGAGAATTTTTCTGGTGGGAAGCGGGGTCATATACAGGGCGTTCACTGTTGCAGCCACAGCGGGTGCACCGCCATGGGCACCACCGCTTTGCACCCTTCTTCCACTCGCAGGTTTCCATCCACCTTCCCCTAAATCCGCCCCCTGTCCTCCTCTGCAGCAGCGCAGGCACGAGTGCGGCGCGGCCCGAAAGTCTCCCTTGTCTCACATCTCCCCCTAGTGGGATCTGGCTGAAACGTGGACCTCCTGCGTGCCCTCGGGGCTCCACCTTCCCAAACGCCTGTCTTCTGTCAAAGCTTTTCTTGTTAAACCTTAGCCTCGAATAAAATAAAAATTATTTTCGGTAATATTTAAATTATTTAAAATAATCATATAGCCACCGATAATACTTTTAAAAATGAAAAGGATCTATTTTTTGAATGCTTTATTGTGCTTTTATGTATTTTTTTTCTGAGTCTGGAGCTTTTGTTATATTTAGATGTGGTACAAATATGAATAAGGACAATATGGAAATTCTGTCCTTTGGTGTCTTCCAGGTTAGTTTGCAGTGTTTGCAGATGACACTTTTTCCTGGACATCAAAAATTCAAAGACAGATTAGGATTGGGATGTTAAACAACCCATTGGGCATTTTGCCCAGCGGCAGTTATTCTTCTTGGCACAATCTGAAAATTGTGTCGCATATCTATCTGCAACCTTGGTTTGCCGAGCTGCATAGAAATGTGGGCTTGTAGTAGAGCTGGTAATTAACAGTGACATAAAGAAAGATTACATTTCAGCATAACATTTAGAATTAAGATAAAGATTTTGGCTTAAAGACACACAATGTTTCTGGTGCTGAATTATGTTTTAGGTCTTTCTGTACTGCTGTAATAGCCTGGAAGCTCCAAGTCAGCAATTGCCATGTCTGGAGGCACCTAATTTTCTGTGAAGTCCCTTAATTGCTTCCTGCTGGGACTGTGTAGGAGCACACTGATCTTGAGAGCATGAAGCTGCTTGATGCCTCAGTCTGTGGAGTCTGTGTAAGGAAAGCATCTTTCTAAGCTAGAACAAAAATTTGAACAGGTTGCTTTTGTGGTGATCATCAGTGTGGCCATGTTGATTAGCACTGCAGTGATAGGATCCTTTTTACTGGTTTGATCTGCAAAGCTCATTGCTATCCTGCTTTCCTGGATATTTTTAGTGTCATCAAGAATAAGACAGGCAATGATGCCATATTTTTTGTACATTCTTTCAGTGCTTTTGCTTTCACCCTTAAGTTGAAAATGATGGCAACCAATCATAGGTACAGAGGAATAAACTTTCCTCAGGACAGTGTATAGAATAAAAGAAGCAATATGCTTTTGCTTATTGATCCTGCACTGGGAAGTTTGCAAGGAAGCCAAAAGAAGTTCCACACATTTTTAAGTGCATAATATTGCCTTAATTGTGTTTCCCTAGGTTTCATGAATATGAAAAATAACTACATGCAATATATACTCAATTCCCAGTTGCGTGTCCAATGTTAAATATACCCATATTCACCATCGGAGCAAAACTCCTTTTTAAAAACTCACCATGAGTTGTTACAACAGAGGCCAGTGATAGAAGAAAGCTGTTTTGTGATGGTATATAACACCAGGGCTTCCAACACATATGCCAACACTTTTCAGATGTAGTCTGCAGGTCAAGCAGATTGCATATCAAGGACTTTTACAATTTCACACTGAGACTTCTATATCTCCATTTCAAAGGCTGGTAGAGACCCTATTTGTTCTTGATGTAGAATTCCTACTTGAAATAAAATGGTATTGAAGGCAGGGAACAAAAGTTGAATGAGTAACAAAGATCTATTTATGTGCCACGGAAAGAGAAAAAAAATGTGCAGGTGCGTTGGTATTACTTGACTTTACATGAATTCATAAAATCATCTGAGATGTATGTAGCAGTTTCATGAAGTAATCCGAAGAGATTTTTACTTCAGTTTTAGCTTTTTATTTGCAGTTTATAGTGTGTGTTTCCCATTCGTGTGCCTAAGATCAACCCTCATTTTCTGGCTCATTTGACTAATCAGCATGATCTTCCTTTATCAGTAAATATTTCTGGCAGTTTCTTCTACAATTAACAGCTTAACTGGCTTCATACCTGTGACTACTTTCCAGGCTCCAGGAAAGGAATTTACCCAGAGGAGTATAAATAGTGACTAAAGAAGTTCATCCAAAATGTAGTAATCACTCACAATTTGTATAAACCGGTGTGCTGTGGGTGGCAAGAGGGGTTCTCAAGCTCATGTAGATTGTATCATCTTCTGCTGTGCCCATCTGAAATTGTCAGAAGTAAATATACTTTCTTCAACACAATGTTATGAATACTTACCCTGTCTTTAAAAGTATTTTTGAAAAAGATGTTAAGAAAAGCAAGTTATCAATGTTCTGGATTCTAAGTTTCCAAAAACATAAAAGCAGCTTTCTCATATAGCATGTTGTGAACATCTTTGGATTTCTAACTTGTATCTTGCAGCTTGTGAAACTTAATTAAAAAAAGAAAATATGCTACCCTGATGATCCAAATTTCCTCATATATCATTTTTTAAATATTATTAATATAATATTTTTAATTTTCATTGAGTGGAGACAATGAACTTCGGATAATTCAGTGCATGTAGAAAGACAGTTCTTGCTTACAAGTTCTTGCTTACTGCTTGGAAAACGTGCATGTTCTCCTGTATGAACAGAGCTCTGGGCAGTCAGTCTTTCCCTTCCAAGAGTTTTGTGAGAGAGGCAAGAACACAAACCTACTGTTTCACACTTCTCTTTTGTTTCATATGTTCCAAAAATACAAAATTGAAAAAAAGTAATATTTTCACAAGATATTAAAGCTACATTGTCAAATTGTTACTATGTGGACTTTGTATTGACCACAAAAGAAATTCCTGCCATAGAGCTTCAAAATATATATATATATATAAAAGATATTTAAATCTGTATCAGTTATCATATATCCCACTTTCTGCCTAGTGGTCTGAGTGCTTACTTAGTGGAGAGAAGTCAGAATCTTGTTTCTTCCACAGTGTTTTTTTCTCTGCTCTGCTAGCAGTAATAATGCAATACCATCTCAGTCATTAGACAGAGTTTCTTCGGCTTGTTGCTCTCTGCATGAAGGACAGAGCTCAGGTTCCCCGGGGTGAGATGTCATTCTGCTCCTGGAGTTTCTGGGCACGCTCAAAGAAAACAGGCATAAAATTGGGAGGTTTAGCTATGCAGTTGAAGGCTTAAGTGCTGGTGCAAACAGAAGCCTGTTAGCATTCTGTAAATATTCCCACATTTAATTTTTTTCTTAATTATTACTCAGGTTAATGAAAGTTTCAATTTTTTTTCATAGAATCACAGAATCTTTTAGGTTGAAAGGACATTTAAGATCATTGACTTCAATCATAAACCAAACATTGCCAAGTCCACCACTAAACTATGTCCCAAAGTGCCACATTTTTTGTAAAATAATTGTTACAACTAATTTTCTCACTTTATTGAACTGATTTTATTCTGTATGCTTTTAGCATGCTTTTGAAATAATGTACTTGTATTAAAGTTTAATAGCTGAAAGGTATTGTTATTCCTTATGTGATGTTTTCCCTTATGCACCATTCATGTTTGATGCTAGCAATAGCTAATGAGCAGTTCTCAGCCTGAATTGTGGAGTCAGGGATTTTTATGTGCTTTATGCCTTGTTTGTACATGTCATCAAATTGCTGATACATGGTGTGACGACTACTTTTTTTTCTTTTTTCAGTTCAGTTAATTTTAACATTTCTGAGAATTTAAATAAATGAATGTACATACATTTAAAATCAAAGTAGACTATTGAAGTTGATGTTCTTTACTGCTTGGGAAAAGGACTCATGGATTATACTAGCAGATCCTTTTCTGGGAAAATCTTATAACAGAAACTGGTAATTCCAGTAAATTAATTTTCCAGCTGTTTTCCCAAAAGCTGCTCTCATGGGACCCTCTTAATTGGTAGTATATTTTTAATCAGTTTGTGTTTTTACCAGCAGTCAACCCTATTAATAATTTTTACTTGCTTTTATGTAATATTTCTTGATGTTCAGTTCTTTGCAGACCCTTTCATGTCTACAACACAGTTAATACTGCAATCTGCCAAAAGAAAGAAGCAGTTATGCTCCTCAGATGATTCTGGCCAGCATATATGCAGCTGTACAGCAAATGGCAACAGAAAGGAAAATGAGAGGGAAGCCTTGAAATGTTCACATCCTCAAACACCCCTGTTATGCTATCAAGAAAGCCAATGAGTGTGCCTCTGCCTTTCAGTCAGGAACATCTCATGCACCCTGCCTCTATCTTCTGAAATATTGTATTTCAGGCCTGCTCTCTTAGGTGACATTAAATTTCTCTTGTCTGCAGCCAAAAAAAAAAAACCCTTAAAGTGAGAGGAAAGCTGGTCGTCTTTGTTTCCGTGGTGGTTGTATGGCGAGAAGACTTTAAGATGACCAGCATAGGCTGTCTGCGGGTGAGTGAACACAGCCGCTCAGCTAAATGTGAATGAACCCACTTGTCAATCTAAAAATTATTGTATCTACAGGAAATGCCCATGGGCATTCTCTAAACTTGTGATTAATAAAAAATTTAATTAAATTAATAATGTGCTTAACAAATCTTATTCAAACATATGGAATAATAAATGAGACCCTATAAATAATTTATTCTAGTTCTGTTTCTGTGTAGAAAGTGGTAGAAAAAAGGGACTTATTTAAACAATTTGTAGGCTGACATAAATAAAATGATAATTTTGATCTTCTGGATAGAAAGTACTTTTGGTTAGACCTCAATGCTTATTTAAGTATTGAAGCAGCTCAGTTTAATTCACTGCAACCTATGATATTGCCTAGCTAAACATAAAGATACTGCTCACTCACTAAAACACAATGCCTGCCATTACCAAATTCATTCAAATGCCAAGTGAAACTCTGGAATGACTTGAAAGAGAAGATCAAAACTCAAAATGAAATAAAACCTGAATATATTCTGAGGATAGGATGGAAACAGTGAGATTTCTTGAGGAGAAGGGAGCTCACTCGTTTTCCCTTTGCTCTTCCCTTTGCCCTTTGCCATGGCCAAAGTAACCAAATATTCTGCCCCTTAGTTCAACCACATGTGGAAAACTCATCCATCTCTACAAGATTTCAAAGACCACCACTGTAAGTCAATTGCTGTTTGGAAAGCCTGGATAAAAGGTATTAGAATTTATGCCTAAACCACTCACTTTTTCTAAACATCCAAAGCACGACGATTATTGCACATCTGATTTTGATATTAAAGAAAATGGTTTTCACCAATCAAGATGCAAAAGTATCTTCACCTGGGTAGGAATATGGAGGAGTTACCTTCTCTGGTGTTCTTTTATTTGTGCAGGTTTCTGTTTTGGAGTTTGGCTACATAGCCTCTACTTACATTGCTGGGTAGTGCTTAATGTGTGCAAATTTATTGAATTCAGTGAGATTACCCATCAGAGCAAGAAGCAGATGGTGTCAATACATATTCTGAAATTTTTTTTTATTGCGTTGCTAATGTATTCAGTCATTGCGAGACCCCCTGAAGAAATCTGAAGACTGTTTTGTGAGAGAATATGTTACTTTCACACTACGTTACTCTATGGCTTGAAAATTTGAAAGGTCCATATTTGTTTTAAAAAATTCCCATACTTTAAAACCAAATGACTGGAAAACATCACCACCAATATAGAGAAATAAATGCTCACAAAATACCATGAGACCATCTCAGCGCAGGATTTATGAAAGTTAAATGGAAAACAAAATAAAAAAAATGCTTAACAGACTTTCAAGATCCAATATAATTCATGTTTATTTTCACTGTGTACAGAAGGTGGAGCCAAATTCATAAGGATCTGTGAATTCATACTTCATTCTTTGTTTGAAAGGTTTTCTGCTCTCTTTCTAGAGGGACAGCTAACTCAGAGGAGATTTTGTTTGGAATCAGAATGTTGGGTTAAATCCTTTTAAGATCAACTTTTCTGATGTTTAAACTGTCTGTAATGAGGTTTAGAAGTTCCTTGGCACAGCTGAAGAGGATCTGAGCCTCCATGTATTACCCTTCTCCCTTTCTGTTCATCAGCGAGCCAGGAACAAATTCATATTTTTAAATGTAGGATAGGAAAGTGAGCAAGCTGAGTATCAGCATGAAGAAGTTGAGATCTTAGTGATGTGAAGTGGCAGGCACCAGCACAAAGAACAGAAAGGAGACAATCACTACAAACTTTGAACACTGCATTTTCCTTCTCTGCGATTCTCACAAATTTTAAAAAGAAACAGCTATTTAGCTGTTTTCACTGCTAGCTGATATTTCAAACAGCAACTAGAGAATAAGAGAGAATAATTTGGGCCTTAAAGGACGGAGGTTGATATTAAGAAATTTTGCTTCTAATCCTGGTTGTTCCATGACCTGTCTATGACTCAGAAGAGCTGCTGGTATTCTCCATGACAAACTTCCCATCTCTGTAAAAGAGGTTAATATAATGTAACTTGTTCTATGTTAATGTTTATAAGACACTCTTGAGATTCTAGACAGATGACTGTGCTACAGTGCAAAATATTTCCAGAGAATAGCGGCCATTTGCTAGGCTGGGCTCTGACTCGATGGCATTTGTCCCTGGGAATTTCTCCACACTTTCATGTGAGGTGCTTCAGCCTTGATGTGCTTCCAGCAGGACCTCTTTACAAACAGCAAGTTTTTTCTTTTGCAGGCAGATCAGCAAGAGCAGAATCTACCTTACGCTGACTAAGCCTCCTTTTCCCCTGGGGAATATTGAGCTTTGATAGTCCCATAGCAAATAAATCCAAGAAACCAGTTTCGACAAAGACCAGCAAGTGTGCTCACTAAGAACGCATTATTGTGGTTATTCTACTTTCATTATTACTATCCTCACGATTATCAGAAAATATTCTCTCATATGCTGTGTGCTGTGCCACCCAAGTGGGAACAGCTGCCACTTGGGGGATGACCATTGCTTTTGCTTTGCACAAATGATGACCCTTTGAAACTCTGTGTAGAGAAGGTGCTGTGTTTTGCAGACACCACACTGCTAGGCGCAGCTACTCACAGCTGACATGACATGAAGGGCTTGTGGCCAGCAACTTCAAAGCTGTGTTATATTTCTATGTGATGAAAATTTCTTAAACAAGCAAAATCCACTGTCTGCTTTAAAAAAAAAATCATTACTCTGCACACTTTTGTGCTTAGGTAATCAAGAAGTACTGTATTATCGTTCCTTGGACATTCTGAGAAGCTTTACCTCAATAGGGCATGAAACAGAGCCACGCATTATTCACAAGTCTGTCTTTAAAGAGAAAGGGATACTGATGAAATCTTGCCAAAGCTTATGTGCCAACCAGGGAAGTGGATGACTGCACAGCTGCCTTGAAAAGCACCCTAGAAAATCTATATGTACATGTATATTCATCTCAGTTTACTGTATATTCAGCTCATTTTACTTAGTCCATGGACTTCTCTCCCATGCACAGGACAAGGACAGTGATGTGCATGGGAGTACTGGGAAGTGAATTTTGCAAACAAATTGAAAATAAGTGCATTAAGAGCTCCATAAATCTGAGACATCCTTAACTGAGAGTACACCATGAACCCATTGGTGTCAATGGGAAATTTTGTAATGGTCAAAGGACTAGAGAGTTTTCCAAATGAAATATTCACTAGGGTTTTCCTGGTGAATCAGGCTACTAAGGTATTTTTTAGGAAGTACTTCAAGGAAAGATGAGGAAAAATTTTCTGTATAGAATTCTGTACTCATGTTCAGGTAAGATATAGAAAAAAACCAGTGGACTGAGTTCTGTATTAACCATTAATCTGTGTCATAGGCTGCAGATACTAAATAATCCAATTTATGGTCCTCTTTGGTAATTCTGTGTAGAAAAGCAGCAGTGGTACTACTGACTCTAAACTATTTCACTGATTCAGCTGAAGATTCAGTAGAGAGTGGACAAAAACCCTGTGGAGTCACCCCAAGGTTCAACCCCAGAGATGCACTTGAGGGAGCCTGGGCTTCAGCACTGCACCTGGGCTGCAGTGCGAACGTGCCCTTTTGGGTTGTGCTGTAACTTGCCAAACCAAAGACAAACAGGTTCTGCAGTCTTCGCATCACCACACTGGAAGAGTGCTTTGCAAGACAGCGCTGCTTGCTCCAAAAGGCAACGTCAATGGATGGTAATTTAGGTCCCAGTTAGCTCTGGGCCCCAAAACCTTCAATTCCATGGTGTAAGAAGAGTCTGTGTTAAACAGTACAAGGCTTCAAATCTAATTGTGATATCCCTACTCCTCTCTTAGTCCATAATTCAGAACAGACTTGCAAATATCTCAGTCCTGACACCCCAGTGCTTTCCTGTTGAACACAGCTTCTGCTGAAGAGGGGTAGTATGTGAAGATGTTTGTTTAATCTGAAAAGCTTATTTCCATTGTGATGCAAATGAATGTGAGACTTTCTGGTAACCTTGTGAAATGGTAGATTATTGCAACACCTGAAGCTGAACATGTTCTGGTAATAGGCTGTGAAACATGATCATGGAGACGTATTTCCAAACTCTAAAAGACATTTCCAAAGCATTTTTATCAGGACTAATAATAATTCTTCCTTATTCTACATGGTATCACACTGGAGACTTGAATTATTTTCCCTTATCATGTGCATAATGCTGTAGCAAAGCCAAGTGTTATGCTTATTATTGCTGCAAAATTATTCTTTCCTTGTTACTAACGTATACACTTTAGTTTTCCAGAGTGGGTTAAAGGAGTGTTGGGCTTTTCACAAACACCATTTGTTTATTTAAATGGAGAAGTACTTCTCAGTCCTTGTTTTAAAAACAGAATGCTTGAAAAATTGCAAAGCATATACAAGAAGATACATGGAAAAATGCAAGATTGGACCCTGTGATCCGCTGGCTTTGACAGGGAATGATAGCATTGTATCCTAGCATGCTATAATTCAAGGGGCTTTTTCATGGCATAATTCTGCTTTCCTAAAGGGCAGTTTTTTCAGCACCAACATATATGGCATTCCAAATCTCCTCATTGTCTTAGCATTGGCAGACACATAGCCATGTTGGTGGCATTTTGTACTTTGCTGTAGAATAACCAGTGCTTTATGGGGCAGTAGCAGGAGCAGGAGCGTACTCTGCTCACTGTCTATACCATAGCCATGAAGGCAGTGAAATGCTATGGTTTGTATATTACAATTTTTTTCATTCTCAAGAAGAAGGGCCCACAGCCTGTTAAGCACAAAGCTCCATTTCTCCCCTGCTGTGAAAAGAAAAAGCAACCTCAAATCAACACTCAAGAAAACATGAAGAAAACTGGGTTTTTTCTGCCATGTGGCTTGGACAACTGTGAAGACTAAAAAACCTGTCAAAACTAACAGCCAGTATCAAAGGAATGGGGGCAAGCTAGGGAAACCAACCGTCTCCCTCTGTAACCAGAGGAAGGAGAGTGGACGGTGTACAGCTACAGTGTACTAGCTCTTTTTCTCAAACAGGAGGCAGTGTAGTCTGCTATAAACAGCTCTAGAGCAAGAACCAGGACCAGCAAAACCACTGTTTTGTTTTCCAGCTTCAAAGCTCGCTGCCAAGTATCTTTCTACAAAGATCTTGTCTTGGTTCTCTTGTCTGAAGAATTCTGGGTGAAAAGCAGTAGGTAAAGGCTGTGAAAAACAAGCAGCAATGTCCGGATTGTGTTGTAGACTGTAACATTATTGCAAGAAGAACTGTGAAGAGGACCTTTATTTGGGAACCTCTCAATGGCCATTACTGGACTTCTCCCCTCCTTTGTAGCCTTTAAAGAGCAAAAAATGCTCATCTATGCTACTGAGCCCAGGAACAGCCCATGAGAATAACATGAATTGAAACCTAAATCAGCCTGGTACTACCCAAAATGTGAAACTCCACTGAGAACTACCTAACCACGAACTCTTCTAGAGAAGCTCTTAAGCAGTCCCACAGAGGAGCTAATAGCCCATGACACAAAAAAGTCCAAGATCAATTCCTTGTGCAGTTTGGACCCTATGTGTGAGGAGCTTAACACAGGCAGAGAAATAAATTATTCTCTGTTCTACAGAGGAGGCATTTTTCAATAAGTGTTTAATCAGGCACTGATCAGGACCAAAGCCAAACTAGTTACATTCTAATTGAGTAGAGCAGTTTTGAAGCATGCTTTTATTCCATAAAACATGCTCAAAAATTATCAGGAGCATTTCTTCTCACTACTGAAGACTGATTTTCTGTACCATGCTTTATTTTCTGAAGTTTCCTGGAAAGAGTCTCCTGGAATGTGACATCATTTCTTCATTTCTCCCATGGGATGGACGTGCACACACATTCACACAGACACACACACACACATACAAATAATAATAATAAAAGAAGTGTGATGGGTATCTCCTGTAGAAACAAATACACTGCTCCTGGTGTGTACTTTCATGTGCGCATGTAAAGGAAGCTGTGTTCTCAACAAAAAGTCGAGAGGGCTTGAGAGGGCTTCCTCTCCTACATGGTGGTGAGGAGGGAATGGAGACAACAGCTATGCGGTCCAGCCCCGGGAGGTTCACGCTGGTTACCCATTAATCCCTTTCACGCATTTTTCCCTCTCCCTGCAGTGAGACTCCTGGTGCACACCAGAGAGCTAAGTTGTTTCATCTGTCCCGGGCAAGCCCAGATCTGGATCAAGTGCCACCCAAATGCACTCAGCGACCGGGATGGAGGGGGGGGGCGGGCAGGTTGGGGTGGCTACTGCCTGCCCTTAGATTTGTTTTGTTACATCAGCAAGAGTGGACTTCCATGCCTTTGCTCCCTCCTTTTCCCCGGGCTGGATTTTGCTGTGCCTTCAGTTCTTTCTCTCCTCCCCCACCTTCCTCCTCTCCATTTGCAGAGCGCCCCTCCTCCTGGGCTGCCACCCCTCCTTCTCCCCTCCTCTCTCACAGTCAGAGCCTTGAAAACTTGTTAAAAGCTCTCCCAGTGTTCCAAGTTAGAAAAAACTTTTACGAGGTATCAGCACTTTTCTTTCATTAGTGGGGAAGGAAGGATGAAAAATACAAAGCAGCAGTAGGGTTTTAAAGTTTAAATAGACAGGTCTGAGTGCCTGAACGTGCTCTTCCATTTTACTTTAGCCCTCCAAAGAAGTATTCTGATTCAGTTTCACTGCTCATCAGCAAGGGTAAGTTGAAAGTTTTCTTTTTTCATCTTTTTGTGTATCACTTTTTCTGAAAACACTTTTTTTTTCCACCCTGAGAATTTTGTGTTACTGCGCTGAATGGCTGAACTGGCTTAAAAAAATATACATCTATAAAAGCGTAAGTTCTCTTAAAGTGCTAAGTTAAAACTTGCAGGAATTCTCTGCTTTCTTTTGTCGTACTTCTACACATTTCTTTAAATATTCCACTTTTACAACTTATAACCTCGTTCCCCTGAAGGAGAAACTGCGGTGAAGTTACAACTGAACTGCAGGGCTGAGTTGCAGACTTGTTGCTTGTGTTTGGGTGAAATCGCTTCTCTCTGAGCTGGTCTCGGACTAAATGGGCTCCTTTAAAGAAAAAAAAAAAGTCGAGGTGCACTTCAGCCTCCTCTGTTGTACCGAAATTGCATCAGAAGTTAGTAACAGGGAGACCTCGTCCCCGGTGCATCTTATTTCTGCCCCACGCATTTTGCTTTCATATGGAAATCCTGATTGATGCCTAACAGTTTGTGCGGAGCAAGGTTCTTAATTAGGTGCTTTGTTAAATGCTACAGCTACCGAAGTGGTGACTTTCACGTGGTCTTCCTGATAAGTTTTCCCCTTTTCTCTTGAAATAGCTGTGATAAAATCCAGACGTGGGTTACGGATTTTTAACCTGGTTTGTATATAGTTACTCTGTTTTAGCAACCTCGGTGAAGGATTTTAGGGAAGGAATGTGAGATATCAAGATATGCCTTACCACGTTGACAATGTCTGTGAAAGTCTTGGGTGGATATAAATGAAAGTCGTCTAGGAAGAATTGCCACAATGTGTCATAATCCCAATATGACACATTTCCTTTATATTACCTTGAAGGCTTAAACACCAAAATGCAGGGGGAAAAAATGCTCGAGCAGCATCTCTTGGAGAACTAAGAAACTTTTTACGTTGCAAGACTTGGAGTGATTCCTTGCAGCAATTGTTGCCTGCTGCTTGCCAGTAGTTAAAGAGCAACACGAGGAGGCAGGAAAAAGAGCCTGCAGCTGAAAGACGAAGAACAGTCTATCTTATCGAGTAACACGTTCTCCTCTTAAACAAGAATACTGTGTGCTTATGTGTGTTCTCACATTTTGCCTTGAGGTAGCCAGCAAGCCTCGTGAAGTGGCGTATTTTGTCTGTGAAATTCCTTTTGATCTTGTGTGTGAGATGTATGACAGAAACCCCTGATAATGGGGACAGAAAATAGGGTACAGACACTTTGCGCTTAATTTCTGTGTGATTGTGCGTGTGTGTTTGTGCACATAGGGAGCAAGTTGGAGGACTTGCGTGAAGCTTTCATCCTGCCATTTTCAACATCTGGACAACACACTACACTGCAGAATTTAAGCCTCTAGTCTCTGGGATGTTTACTGAAGTGTTTCCTTCAGAAACTTCAAAGCCAAACACTGGCACTGACCCATGATACCTAACAAGCATATAAATGGGAGAGAAGTGAGCAACAGGCCGAGTTCAGGAGAGGGAGAAGAGGGACACAAGGGATTTGATTTGAGACATAAATCTGAATGCTCATACACTCAGCAGCGCAAATAGATTCAACACTGCAAAGTTATCTTAGCTCTCATTATGCAAGCCTGAAAGATTAATCTTATTTGTCTCTGAAATGAAGATCAGTTTAGGCCAAGGATTCCTGTGGGCACGAGGAAGGTTAGATGACATTGAGCAATGTATGTTTCATCAGATACGTTGTTCTTTCGCCCAGTCTCTGGTGTCTCCTCCCCATGTTACCCACTGAACTTATCTCACATGGAGGCACCTGGTCTGGCTGTTTATGCCACACATATTTTAGAAATCCAGATTTCTAAATCCACAAGTAGGAGCATCAGAGGACCTGAGACCTCCTCAGAGAATTAATAATTTCTTCTCTTAATTCCAAAGTTAGTCAGGAGAGGGGTGAATCTGGGCAGTAACACAGAGGGTAGACCTGACTTTGTACAGCTAGATAATGTCTAACACCGTGCTTATGACTGCTTTGGGTCCTTTTGCAACTGTGCGTTAGAATTAAATTAGGTGGAGAGCGTACAACACAGGAGAAGCGAAGGCTCTGGGGTGATCTGCAAGCAGCTGACCACCAGCAGTACTAGCAGAAAACAAAAAACCACACAGCTCTGACACTTCGACATTCTAGTTACTGTGACCATTTAGTGCATGATCTTTGTCCAGTGGCTGAAATGAACTGAAGCTCATCTGCAGACCTACAAATAAAGTACACCTTTCCAGGGTGTCTAGAAGACATTTGCTGATTTTTGTAAGATTTCAGAAAACTAGCCTTCCCTCTTCCAACCCGTCCAAATCCCATGAGTTGTACATCTCTGTTGCCTTCTCTGCAATGCTGGTTTCTTTTGGGAGCTACTCAAGCTGACTGATGTTCAAGATCCAGAATCTTTTGTCGGCTATTTCTGTGTGTGTGAGCACACAGAAAAAGACAGGAAAGGTAGGAAAACCAAAACTTTGGCTCGTTTCCCAACTGTTTCAGCTGCAAAATCCCATTTTAGATCCCACTCTAACCCTTACTGCCCTTCCATCCACTAGCATGTGACCTTCTAACACTAGTTAGACCTGAGCATGTTACCACAACACTGAGTTTGCATTATTCTTGTTGGAAAATATGAACGAGATGACATGATGAATACCATCCATGAAAAATAGTTCTAGAATTTCTTAATTGTGGTTTACAAATCAAATTTCTTATATATGTGGTCATCTGAAACTCATGCAGATGAATGCTGTCATATCTCCTGCTGCTCTATGGCTTTTTTTCTTATCTTTACCCACACACAGTAGGACCTGGAAGAAGTCCATCTTTTAAAGAGTTTACTAGGCTGGCATTAGTCCATCTCAGAAAAAGGCTACAATCCTGTAAAGCAATAATCAGTAAGAACTCATGAAACACATGTACTCATCATCAGATATACCCTTAAATTCCTGAAGTACTGAAAGTGTACCAATCAATCAGGTCAACCTGTCTCATTCAGTGGACTCATTTAACATTTATTTACAAAGCTAGGATACTTAAATAACTGTTTGATAGAAAGCCTCTTTTTGTACCTCACAAACATATTGTAATCAGTTAATAAAAGTGGTCTTTCAGTGCCCTGAAAGTAAACACGTTCAATCTGACGCATGAATTTTCTCTACAACAAAACAAAGTACTGTGTTTCACAAAGCAATAGAATCCACTTAAGGAAAGGAATAATATATTTGTGCCACCACAAGGTTATCTGATTAACAGTATAATGTTTTGAATTGATGTGGGGTTTTTTTATCACTAGCAAAGGCTAGCATGTAACTGATCTCTTTAAAAAAAGTCGCTTTTCAAAACTACGTATGAGTAATTCAAGCATGGAATGTTTCCTCCTGGAGTTTATATTGCCAGAGGACATAAATGAAACTTTGCAATTTTGCACGCTGAAGCAAATTAAAAAATAGGTAGTAAATTCTCAAAATATTGCAGGTGTGTGATTAAGTAGGTCAAAACTTAAGTAAATCACATTGCATTAATGTACCAGAGTGGAGTGTAAAAAACAAACAACACATAACTGCCTAGAAATAACATGTCCTCTGTTTTCTTAATCAAACTTTCAACCTGAAATAACATTTAGACAGTAAAAAAATACATTGAATCTGAGGAAAGCCTGTGAATGCAGTAGTTTTGAATCATCGGAAATCTGACTAATTATATCAAGAAGCTGTTACTTGAAAAAGGCTCCTGCTGTCCACTTCTAGGACATGGAGCAAATAGCTTGCTTTTAAAACAAACTTCATGTGTTATATAGTTACAGGCTGTTCTCTGTTTTAACAATCCCAGCCTGAGGAGGAACGTGGTCACATTTCATTCCAGCCTTTCCAGAGACCTCCATGCCTGTGTGCCGGACTCCTTCTCTGCCACCCCGAGCCCCTAAACGAGCCTTTCCTTGGTAGGACTAAAGCTGGGGGTGGCTGAGAGGATATGTCAGAGAGAAACACTCTGCCGCCTCCTCCCAGCCCCAGCCCAGGCTTCCAGATTTGAAAGTCCAAAACAGGCCTGATCCTTTGATGCAGCTTCATTCATGGAAACTACTAATTACTTGAGGAAGGGTCCGCACCCCGCCACAATAGGTAGACTTCAGAGCAAGCTGACTGAATGGGCAGAGGAAATGGCCCTGGGATGTTTTGCAGGAGTTCAGAGATAATTGGCATCTAGGAGCTATCGGAGCGAGTACTTTAAACACTTGTCTCCCATTACTCTGTCAGACTCTTTCCGATGGCAGGAACGGCATGTTTTTATTTGGCATCTATTGTTACGATGGAGTTTGCCAGACTTACAATCTTGTGTTTCCAGTGACTCACTGCTTCTTGAAAGAAAATCTCCTTGGTGCTAAAATTTCCTATTTTATGAATTATCCAAAAAGGGCTTTTGCTATAAATGACACTCACTAGGGAATATATCCATGATATGATGGGAAGGAAATCATTTGGACATTATCAGAACTGTTAATACCAGGAAGAGATTGCTCAGTGTGCACGGAACAAATAGCCATACCCAGCAGTGTCTACTTTAAAAGGGAAACTTTGTGATTATTTTTCCTTTTAAGTGCCTGATTTCACATGCTTGTTCATGTGGGGTGAGTTAAAATGTAAGTTTTTATGCAGATAAGATTAGCATTCACCAGTTGATAAAAATCCTACAGATAACTTTGTTTTTCCTAGGAATCAAGAATATCAAGTAAACCATTTCACTTCTTTTATGTCATCCTGTGTATTTTCAGATATTCCTGAGAAACTGCCTGTGTCCCAGAAATGCGCACTTTAAAACTCAAGAGAGACAATTTAAACTTGCAGTGTTCACCACTTGGAATGCAAACTGCATGCCAGGAGTTGCCTTAAAAACAGAAAGAGCTCATTTACCTTTTGTTCTTGCTAAATCTTTTTTCCTTTCAAAACAAAGTGAAGGAATTCAAATACAAAAAGAAGTAAATGCTGAAACTACAATAAATTAAGCAAGCCACAGGTAAACAGGAAAACAGTTCCTGCAATATGGTAACATGAGCTTAGCTGTGCTTCATGTATTTACTATTTTTGGTTCCTTCATAAAAGTATAGGTAACAAATACTAACTTTGATCTTTGTGCTGCAAATACTAATGTAAAAACTTTATTTAGAAAGCAATCTTTTTTCTGAAGCTGAGTGCAGTATAAACTTGGCATCATTAGGAACTATACTCTTAAATTTATTACACATAGTGTAGTGATATGCTAGAGCTCAGTTTTATGTTGCTGTAGGAAAAATAGCACACATTTTGCAATGATAAAATTGTAGGTATCTGACCGTAACATTAACTTAGTATAACCTTTTGTATTTAGGTTATACTGTGGTTTTCTTTCTTACTCTCGTAAAGAGTATACATAAAAATTACTGTGAATGATCCACTCTGAAGGAGAGACATCTTTCATTTATTCCTAGGATATGCAGGCAGTGCCACTACATACTTCCACACCTTGCTGCAGCACTGTGTCACATCTTTTTTACCTGGGGTAGGTGTAGGTCATTGAACTGAGGCTGCCACCAAAGAAGCTGAGCCACCCACAGTGGCAACTGAGGGTTGTCATGGGCTTTTTGAAACCTGGAGTGAAATTAGAAACCTCTTTTTAAATTGCGCTCTGATACATTATATGTTACTTTCTCTTTTCAGTTTCTCTGACTTCCCACTCCACCTGCAGACTAACTAAAACTCTGGTTTCTCTTCAGATCGTGTAAAATTCATTAATTAAAACAAAGCTGACAGCACTATTCTATTAGCATTGACAGTATATCAAAGGTATTAAAGCTCTGTCTTAATCATCACTATTTTTTTTCTGTTTGTGTCCTTCTTTAGCCAGCATCCCAGGAAGATGGGCGATTGGAGTGCCTTGGGAAAACTTCTTGACAAGGTTCAAGCCTATTCTACTGCAGGAGGAAAAGTGTGGCTGTCTGTCCTCTTTATTTTCCGAATCTTGCTATTGGGGACAGCAGTTGAATCTGCCTGGGGAGATGAACAGTCTGCTTTCCGGTGCAACACTCAACAGCCTGGTTGTGAGAATGTCTGCTATGACAAGTCCTTCCCCATCTCCCACGTACGCTTCTGGGTTCTGCAGATCATATTCGTGTCTGTACCTACGCTTTTGTACCTGGCGCACGTGTTCTACGTAATGAGGAAAGAAGAGAAGCTGAACAAAAGAGAGGAAGACCTCAAGGCGGTCCAAAATGATGGTGTGAATGTGGATATGCACCTCAAGCAAATAGAAATTAAGAAATTCAAGTATGGGATTGAAGAACATGGCAAAGTCAAGATGCGTGGGGGACTGCTCCGTACTTACATCATCAGCATCCTGTTTAAATCTGTCTTCGAAGTGGCTTTCTTGCTGATACAGTGGTACATTTATGGGTTTAGCCTGAATGCCATCTACACCTGCGAGCGAGATCCATGCCCACACAGAGTGGACTGTTTCCTCTCCCGTCCAACTGAGAAAACCATCTTCATCCTCTTCATGCTGGTCGTGTCCTTGGTGTCTCTTGCCTTGAATATCATCGAGCTTTTCTATGTGTTCTTCAAGGGTGTCAAGGATCGTGTGAAAGGGAAAACCGACCCCTACTCCCACAGCGGTGCCATAAGCCCTTCCAAGGACTGTGGCTCCCCCAAATATGCTTATTACAATGGTTGCTCCTCACCAACTGCCCCCTTGTCTCCCATGTCTCCCCCAGGGTACAAGCTCGTTACTGGAGACAGGAACAATTCCTCCTGTCGTAACTACAACAAGCAAGCTAGTGAGCAAAACTGGGCCAACTACAGTGCAGAGCAGAACAGAATGGGCCAGGCTGGCAGCACCATCTCCAACTCGCACGCCCAGCCCTTCGACTTCTCTGACGAGCACCAGAACACTAAAAAACTGGCGTCGGGACATGAGCTGCAACCCCTCACCATTGTGGACCAGAGGCCTCCCAGCAGAGCCAGCAGCCGAGCCAGCAGCAGGCCTCGACCTGATGACCTGGAGATCTAAGCTTCTAGCTGCAGTACTTGCTCAACTATGAAATGATGTGCATTGGAAGATGCCGTCAGTGCTGATCTTGTTCCAGTGGAGGTGGTACTTAACAGTCTCAAGCAGGAGATTTTAACAATCATGAAAACAAACAAACAAGCGAACAAACTTTTCAAATACTTGCTGTTTTTTGGGGGGGGATGTCGGGTTGGTGTGGGGTGGTACAGTACACATTGGTATTTAATGTAGCTCATTTAAAGAATTTAAATACTAAAAAAAAAAAGAAAAAAGGTAGTCAATACTAAGGTAGAGGGTTGTTTTTCTAGAAAGGCTGTAAATATCTGAGTGTATGTGTATGTGTGTACTATCATGTTTGTTTCTAAAGAATCTTCTGTAATACTAAAGCCCAATAATAACTCGACTCACATTTGTCAGGGTGAAGTGCTGCCTGAAGATGAAAACATTTTTCCTACTCAACAAGCAAAAAAGTCCAAGATTGCCTCTGATCATTTCCCTGTCAAGAACATTCCATTCTTAGAAAGTGCACTTTGAAGGTAAACTTTGCTACGTGGCCTTCCAGGTAGTCAAAAGGCTCCTGTGAGTACAATCTGCAGCCTTTGAGTCAATCAGCTCAAATTTCAGACATGGCCCACCAAGAAGTACTTTGGTCACCTGCTTTTCCAGCCCTTCACGCAGGTAGATTTTGTGATGTGCATAAGTGGGATGGCTCCACACTCGTAGAACCAGTAACCACACTCTTGCCCACAGTCATATTTGTGTCCTGCTGCTCACATAGAGTCTAATCAGCATCCTATGAAACCCAGTTTGCTGCCACTTGCAGATTTAAGCGCTAGGAGAGGCAAGCAACTGCATTTAGTGAATTTTATTATACCTTCATGCATATTAAGTGTGTACGTATGTGTGTGGATGTGGAGGTAAAGGTATACACAAACCACACTCAGAAGCATACGTTGAGAAATAAATGCACACAGATTACTTGCAGTTGACACTTATGAATATTGTGAAGATGTGGGCCACTGCGGTGTTTACATTCTCTGATTCCTTCAATGCAAGTGAAGCACACGTCATTATATTTTTTTAATTCTATAGAATATTTTCCATGTATCCTAAACGGATGCTTTTTTAAAAGTACAAAATAAAAATGGCCTAATCCTGGATGTCTCGCTCTGGAAAATCTCTCTTTTAAAGGAGTAAGTGGGAGTTTTGCCTGAATGAAGGCTACAGGATCAAGCCCAAGATGTAGCGAACCATGTTCTTGCTGGCATGAATGATTTTGTTTTGTAGAAGTTAGGGGTGGAAAAGACCCATTAGGTCATCTAGCCAATCTCCCTAATAGGTAATAATGATGCTTGAATGATAGAAGACGTAGTACTGTAAACAAGCTTTAGTCTTTTATGTGAGAAACTTAGAAGAAATGCTTTGTGCTGGATTAATAATAAAATATGCCTACATGACTTTTGCAGTAACTGGTATTTTTCTTGTTCTAAATATTCACATTTACTGAACTGTAATGTTCACTCTGAGTTTCACTGTTAGGTCTTTCTAGATGGCTCTAGCAACTTTAGTGTTTACACTCAGATTTTGTTTGAAATGCAAGTGAAGTTGAAAGGATTTTTAAAGAGTACAATTCTAGCTAATTTATTTGAAATATATGCTAAAGAAATCTACCAGTTTCTTCAAATGCATAGCCTCTTAGCTGAACACAGATTGACCAAGGAAATACATAGCTTAGTTTCATTTTGCAGCAACACAGATAAATTGTTTCATTTAATACATTATATTAATTTGTTTGACATTCCATGTTAAACTACTGTTGTGTTCAACTTCATTGCATGTATGCAGCCATAGTCCGTCAGATCATGTTGTCTGGAGAACATTAGTCAATAAAGTTTTAATTTAGTATAAATATATTTTCTAATTGTCTTTTACTGTTTTATATGTTCATATATATTTTTTGTTTCAGTCTTATAATCCAAACTCCCTCCTTTACTCTTCATTTCTCCCCAGTCACTCTGCATTTCAGCAGTATTCTTGATTCAGCCCATCTGGATTTACTTTGAACTGAAATTTCACAGGACCAGATTCAGATACCCTCATAACACTAGAAAAACAAAGATTGTTTGTGCCACTCCTGGAGCAAAGTCATACTCAGCATGTTCTGTAATTCAAATCTTGCCATAATTCTCAGAAAATATATATTTGTTTGAAAACTATTGTAAAAAAGATAGTAGTAAGATACTATCATGTAATTCTTCAAGCAATTTTTTATATACAACCTAGATTCAACATTATCAAATCACTGCCTCTAGTTTACATTTCCCCATGTAATCAGGTTGCTTGACTGAGAGTCAGATTGGATTTCTGGAACAAAATCCTTATTCCTTCAGAGTCAATGGGAGAAAGGTACTGATTTTGATAAGATTGGGATTTCTTATACTGTCTACTGCTTTACCATTTAGGTGTCTATCAGTAATGAAGACATACTTCATGCTTGGCTTTCCTGCATTGGAGTCTAGAGGAAAGATGATTCAATTCCTTTTTTTATTTGAAAAATGAAAATATAATGGTCATGTGGTTATTGTACAGCTTGCTACTTTCAAATTTGCTTGTCATTCTAAGTCGCCCTCCTATTAGTAAAGAAGGAGAAAAATAATCAGGACAATGGTAAATTGTCAATTTCTCAGCTCTGAGAAATACTACACAAGCACCAGCAGAAGGACTGACTCCTTGAGTATTCATTAAATAATAACAATGAGTAGTATTTAAGCTGGCTTGTCCTAGTTCATCTATACAAAGGGAAGGGCATTCCAAGCATTTTGTGAGGATCATGCACTTGGAAAAGTGGATACAGAAACATCAAGAGAAGAGCTCATCCTGAAACAAAATCTAGTGTCTACTAGATAGGCTGATTGTCAGGTACATCCCAAGTTAAAGACTCAGTTCCCTGGGGCATCTTGGACAACTGGTATAAGCTAGTGTTTCCATGCCAAGGCTGAGTGATTTTTTGGTAGTAATGCATGTGTGTGCATGTGTAAGGTAATGATATTCCATGGGCCATTTCTCTCACTTAGATTTATTTCTGTGGAGTGTATTAATTATGCATTTCAGAGACATCAAGCTGACATAATTTTGTGTGCCATTCATCCAGTTCTTTATATGGTTTCTTCCAGTGCATCTCTGCAACTGTAGTTGCATTGTCTGAAGCTGACAAAATATAATGTGTGATAACAATGCTAGTGTGTACTTAACCTCTGTAAAGAGGTATGTTAGGTACTGACTTCAAACTGGAAAAAATTATGTAAAAATACACATCTCTGAAGGTAATTAAAATAAAAGCAGGGTTGCAAACAAAATGGCAAGAAACCCCAAATTCAGAACCTGTTAAGTATTTAAAAATTGTGTTGATGTTTCATGTAAAAGTATTTTTAAAAAAAGCCAATTTAATCCTAAGGCCACCACCCTGCCCTGGTAATTTGAAATGCTTGTAAAGAATAAAGTTAGAAGGACAAGCTACAGACAGCCTAAAATCTATGTGCAGATCATATAATTTCAAGATGTTTTAAACACAGTGAGCACACACTGAAGGTTATTTCCCAATTTAGAAGTGAATTTTCCATATTTAAAGTGGAAATTACAGTAATAGTTTGAGAGCTGGAACAAACTGTATGGGTCTACCTGTCATACACCCTGAAATCGATAATTTTTAAATGATGTACTTGTCTCACCCTTCTAGAACCATGGCTGTCTGCTATGCTGCTATGCTACACAGCAACACCAGCTTCATTGCGCATTACCACTGTGCTGGCGCTTCCCTTGGAATTTCTCTGCAGCTTGGAATCCATCCAAGAAAAAATCCTGAAGTGATGTAAGGGGTTTTGCAGCTTATACCTGGGAGTCAATGCAGATCTGAAGTTACCTTGACTGGTTAATGTGGAGTTCTGGATACAAGAGATCAAAACTTCCTCCAGTTTTTGTGGCGGCTCTTGCTACCCCACTGGGTGAGGACTACTTTTAGTTCTTCTTGCAATTCCACCATGATTACCACTGCTCCCTTTTCCAGAATTTAAACAAAATAGTACAGAAAATAGGATTAACCTTCTTCCTGTAGAAGTTTTTGTCTCTATTTACTGCTAATCCAAACCTGGCAGGACTGAGCCTTGTGCTGTGCTCATGAACTACATCTGATATACAATATTTTTTTAATGCAGTGTATTACACAAATGGTCAGATTGACCAGAATCTCCGTGAAGACGTCTTCCCTTCCTTCTCATGCTCACTTCAGCCATTTGCAGTTAGGACAGAGGACTCTGATGACTAAGGTGGGATGAATGGCCCTTAAGTATTTCTCTGGCAAAAAAAAGCAGTCCTTTGATGGTCCAGAGCTGCTGAAGCTACTCCTACATCAATCACTTGCATTTCTACTCCCAACATAGACAATAAGGTCAAAAGCATAAGTCATGTCTGAGAAATCACTACCTAGATATATTCTCTGGCTTAGCCCCTTGAAACTATTTGAAGGTCTTCCATTTTTTTCTAATTTATTCTAATGGCTCCAGAAACACTGTGCTGTAAGATCAGCTCTGCAAAGAGATGGCTGCCTTTCCCTGATTTAAACCATGTGCTGTTGACTGTGCCGAAGGACATATTCACACCCAGCCTCTGTCAGCCCTGGAAAGTGTGTCAGATGTAAATTACATGATGCTAGCACATCACTAGAGTAAAACAGGAAGAGCTTATTGGCTCCTGTACTTACTTAAAAGGCATTTTGATAGACACAAAATAGTATGTTTGTCTTAAACTTGTCTTAAATACTTACTAACATGCAGCACTACCAGGAGACCCTATGAAGCAGTACAGGCACTGTGCATGTCTATATGGTAAGCATTGTCTATGGGTGCTATGTCTAGAAACTGTTTAAATAGATACAGCTGCTCAGTAATCTGGTAAGACCAAGTACCTCCAAAATGGCTGCCCTTGCTCTTTTCTCATGGTAGCCAAAATGCTGCATCCAGCTTCCTGGCTTGCTGGAATTTGCAATACAAAGACACCTTGGGCAAACACAGACATGTTTTTACTGTGATCATTTTGTGTTAACTCCTTTTAAGTGCTGAAGGACATAGTGGTTGAAGCCAGAGGTAGAGAGTCAGGCTGTACTGGGTTAGTAATACACAGCCAAGGGAGTCAACTGGTCAAAAGTAATGGCTTTCTGGTGACTGTGGACTCTCTTGTCACTTAAAAAGACTGAGTGTCTGCTACTACACTGGAGAAATGTGCATAACAGAATAAGACGTGAGGTTAGACCAGTATAAAAGGGCAAATGTTCAGACATTTAAATTGCTCCTTGAAACAAGCCTAGACTGCAGTAGCATACTTCTCATTAGGACTGACATAAAATGCTCACATGAGTTCCAGGGTTTCAGTCATTGAAATAAATGTAAAAATTCTTCTCAATTTCAGACATAAACAGACTGGATCTAGAAAGATAAATTATGACATCTAATTTTCATTGATATAACTGCAAAGGGAAAGCTTATGGGTTTAAGTCTTGAATGGTGAGCACTTGAATATGTGTAGTCATACTACTTCCTCACATCCTTACAACCTTCTTTTTACCATAACTCAGTGCAGAGACAAGTTAATGAAAAATAATCTACAGGTTTGCTTTTTTACAAACAGACATGAATTCTGTAAATTTAATAAAATACATTTAAGTGATGTCCACGTCAAATTTAGACAGGACTGCATAAGGGACTCTATAACATGCATCTATCTCTGCTGGCTTGGGCAGCTGAGAAGTGAAACCTTCATTATGTCTCTCATCATCCTTGTTAGAAAGTTTTTCATATCCCAAACACCTGAGCAGTTTTTCCAAGCTGCTGAATGCATCTCTGTTCTCGGTAGTTCCTCTGTGGGCTTTGCTTGGGGAGGAGTCTTTGCATTCCCCTCTTCTTTTTTTTTTATTTTTTCTTTTTCTATCTGTAACGTAAGCTCTGTAGGGGAAATCATAAGCAGCCCCAAATATGTAAGGAAATACAATGACAATTGATAGCAAAACAGTGCAATCACGGAATATGCAGTAGTTTTCTTTTACACGTCTGCAACTAACTGAATAGGAAAACAGCATGGAAAATAGCTTAAGGGATTAGAAAAGCCTCTGTATACTTTAGCATCTTAAAACCACTGGTCCTTGCTGAAACACGCTTTTTCAGTTTGAGCATCTGCTGAGTCATAAGGTTTGTTGCCTTTGAAGGTTGAAGTAGCTTGGTTAAAAATTGAAGTTGTGCTGGAAAAGTTCAGACCTTCACTAATGACCATTTGTGCATGCTGTTCTCAGTGGTATTTGCATATAATAGGACACCCTCCACAGGGAGGCCTTTTCAAAACACAGGCTCTGCTTACACTTTGAATTTCCTTAGTCAAAGGGGAATATTCAGAATTATCTATGCATCATTACTTCAAAGTGTTTAGCTAGGAGAATTCCACCACATATTTTGGGGGACTAATCATAGTAGTTTGAAAGCTGAACACATAGCCGACTGTAAGATTGTCACCTGTGTTTTGTGTGTGGAGGTGAAGAAGTATTACTCTAGCAAGAATCCTACCTGGCCTGACCTGGCATACTTCTGTTGAGGACAAGGAGTTTCTGTTGAGTGATGTGAGATGAAAACCCTGATCTGAGCTTTACTTAGTACCATCTTTTATTCAAGTCCCCATAGTTTTATTTCAGGAGCACACAGAGGATCCAGTCATGAATCAGTGAGCCTTGTGCAACTTGCTGAGGCCTAGAACAATCTCTGAGGAATTTCTTCTGCCTCCAGTTTGGCTGTCAGTATCCCATAGCTCTGTGGACTTTGGACTGACAGTAGCGCTCAATCTCTCAGTGGTAGGGTGGATGTTCAATTGGTGCTGTCAAAAGGTGTGCAAGTAGAGAAAGTGGGTCTGGATTATTTTCTGTAGAATCAAGGCAAACTTGTCAGTTGCCATTCCTTGTCCTGAAAAGTCTAGCTGTAAAGGTGTGAAGGGATTTCTGCATGGATGATAATGAAAACTGTAGAAATTCATTCATCTGGCGTTCATCCCTATTCATTTCTGGCTGAGGGTCAGCTGGGAGCTGTAATATTCTATTCATCTTCATCTTCTTCTCTCCTCCCATGCAGTCATCTTCTCCCACTACCCAATTCGTTTCTGCATGTCACTTATGCAACAGGTATTTAATGTTTTGTACTGAAAAAGCTTTCTGTAGTGATTATTTTTTCCTTGATTCATGTGGTAAGGAGCACTAAAATATCTTAGAATATCCTGCTCCATTAAATATCTATTAATTAACACCTGGTGTTTCTCCTATATCATTCATTCACAATTCTATTAATTTAATTCACAATGAATCTCACAGGTGTGCTGCTATAGATTTTGACTAACAACTTAGAAAGTAATTTTATATTTCACCTCATAAAAGTCTTTCTTTTTCATAGTATTTTATAATTAAGGAAGACAGCAGAGGAACTCAGAATGCTAGTTATCTACCTTAACCAGATGCAGTGAAAGTGCAAATACATGGAGTTTGTCCAAATCTTCCTCCCACCTTAGTCTCAAAAGGACTTCAAGCCAGGCTTCCACTAATGATTATGTATGCTATATAAATAATAATAATACCTGGAGTTGCACTGATACAGCACTTCTCATCTTCAAAGTACTTCGAAAACCCTATATAATTAGTGTGCTATGGAGTCATCTTTTATGATACTGCATGAACTCCAGTACCTCCCACCATGGGAGCCAGAAAGGGAATCTGAACAGGTACAGAGATTATACATAACCTCCACTACCACTACAAGATTAAATAGAAAATGCTGACCAAGGATATTTTAGTGCTTTGTGCATGAGGAGGATCCACAACTAGCAGGAAGCCAGTCTCCCTAAGATAAGGAAACAGGAATGTTTTCTTTGCTGGTAATCTACTACTTCAGATCTCTAAACACATTTTACCTTGAACTATGTTTCAGTCAAGCTGGCAGCAGATCACAGGTAGATTATCTCATTCCCCAGAGTCTCCATCTTCATGCGACTATAACACATTCATCTCTTTTTTATTAAAAAAACTTTAATTTGATGGAGCCAAAAGGGGTGCAGATGAAATAAATATAACATTAAATAGGTTTCTACAGACTTTAGTGAGTCTCCAGGGGAGCAACTTATCTGGAGTACACCACTGGCAATTGACAATCCAGCTGAGCACAATTTAAAGATTATAGTATTTTCCAAGTATTTCGAGCATGCTTACAACAGGTCCTTGTGAATGTTCAGCTCTTTAAACCAGCTTGGCATCCCAACATAAGTTTGCTAACAGACTTGTCAATACTACACCATTAAGAATATAGAAGGAAAAAAGGGCACTAAATCTGGCGTATGTAATAGTGCAGAGGAACAGAACATTCTGGATAAAGAAAACATGGAGTATTTTTGAACTTTATAATTTATATCTTCCCAAGACTTGTATGCTAATTAGCATATATTTTCTCAGCAGAAAGGCTAATGTGCTTTATTTGCCTTTTCCAAATAGTTTTTTTCTTATATATGTCTATTTTTCTCTTACAGAGATTTAATAGGGCAAATGGATACCCTTTTAAAACATAGTACATATTAATGGTCATCTGAAGAATAATCTTGAAACTAGATTTCAAGTTGTGATCAGGCAGAAGTAACTGCTTCTCATGTAGTTAATGGACACGTGTCCACATGCCTTGATTTTTGCTCCATTTTAAAATCCATGGGTTTTTTGTTTGTTTGTTTGCTTGTTTTTTTAAACGATGTTCTTTTCTGTTATATTTAAATATCATACAAAACCACAAACATAATGATATATCATATCAAGAGGTGGGTTTTTTGGTGAACAATAGTTTAAGCTCAGTCTTTTTGTTATTATTTTTACCACTTATTCAATTTGTTTTAGATGAAATATATTCTCTCTGTGTAATATATTCAGTGTATTTTTAGCTACTCCTGGACTACATAAGGAAAAGTCAGCAGATGAACTCAAGAGTAAGAGAAGTACCTTCTAAAACCTCCTTTTCTCTTTCCCATGGTGCATCTGGAAAGTTTCATCAGCATGGCCAGAACAAACAGCTATCTGCAAATACAAAATAATGTTTTGGAAAAGCAGCAAAGCAAGAAAAGCGCTGGGGAAGAGCTACAAAATGAATCATTTGGGCAGTCCTTCCACGTTTCAAGCAACCACAGCTGTTTAAGTTCTCTAGCAAGAGAAGTCAGCCTTCTACGCCAGCTATTTTTGCTGCAGTGGAGCTGCAGGTCTCGGAACAGGAGGAAGGAAAGGGAGTGACTAGGCACAGCCACATGAGAGGTGGTGTTGGAAAAAAATTGACAACTGGGAAACAGATGTTTGAAAACAAAAAACTGCACTACAGCAGCTGCTCTGTGATCTTCTCATATGCAACAATAAAGGAACTTTGAATTTGAGATTACAGTGTGGAAGGTGTTAAAGGTGAGAAACTTGAAGCTTAAGAGTCTCAAGGAACTCATGGAGTTTCTCTGGGATGACAGCACACTCTTCTGAAACATGTGATGACTACATATCTCAGCAGATAAATGTGGTTTGCTTCACAGTTCTGCCAAGCAGCATACAGCCACGCCGAGGCATGCTGTACTGTTCAAGAGTATGAGGAGGAAACTTATTCTCCTTTTCTTTTTCCAGATCCAAACTTCTAATTTTCAAAATCATATGTACAGCTGTGCTTTCCCAGTCACTCCCTGTTGGACCCCCTGTTTGGCCCTGCTTTGTTTATCATTTGTCTGTAATTTCATCTTTTTTACTCTCCCCTCAGTAGTCAGGTGTACGTTGCATGGCTGAGCATGGTACAACCATCCAGAGATACAGACAGTACTAGGACTGGGGGCAATATTTCCACATCCCAGGGACGCTGTGGCTGACTCAGTGTGTCCAGCAGCGAAGGTGACAGTAGTCAGGGCCGAGTGCCACAGCAGTGTGGCTGCACCACTTCTGGAGCTGTCACACCCTGCTGGGCTGAGTCACCAGGAGGCACTGGCCTAGGCTGCTGCTGGCTCAGAGATGGGCAATCTCGGGGAACAGCACCAGGCTGCTGCGCACAGCAGTCCTGCCCCACATCTTCTTCCACGCTGCTCCTTCTCTTGGCTTTTACTTACACTCTTGGATCCCATCTGTGCTCTGTGGCATCTCATCTTGAAATTCCACTAGTTTTTCTCTTCTTTGTTCTGTTTTCCATTGCTCTGGGCCATACTCAGACAAACTTTTCAAGCTGTGAGCTTTTCAGGCATTAGCTACCAAGTGTAAATAGGCCATTGATAGCAGCATGCAAACTGAGTAATTGATCTGTTAATGCTTAGATGTATTGAGCAAAGGAGGAAGATTCATTTTGCAAGTTTTTAGAACCAGATAAATTATTCTTTTGGCACCTGCAAGCTCTTGGGCCCTTTAGTAAATTTACAAGTGAATAAACTGGAAGTCTTAAGTAGCTTTCTCTAGGCAACATTCATCATGTATGTACCTATTTGTCATGGTTTTTTTTACTTCCTTTATTTATTCCTGAAAACCTTAAAACTGACATACATTTTCTAAAGTCTTTAGTGAAATTTCTCAAGATGACCTCATGTCACCCATGACACTTAACATCTTATCTGGGACTTGTCTGAGACAATAGCAGTGACCACAGGTCACTGGAAGAAGACTCAGGAAATCTCCGGCCTTTGACTGAACGACCTTGAGTGCTGGATTTCCTTTCTGAAAAATGCTGGTTGTACTCCCACCCTTTGTCTGCCTTGTATATATCACCTTGTATGTATAAAGTTTGTGGACAAGGCGACGACTAGAGTTATGTAGAACTAGGTTTAGCTGAGACATAAGGAAAGCTTACCTTTGGAGAAGGAATACAATCACTGCTCTGGGCTGTCCACCTGGTCTTCACAGCAGGAAGGTCTGGCCTGCTGATCAGTCAGTTCTTGCAGAGATTTCATGTGTAAATCAGTATTCTAAAGCAAGTTCTAATCAGTAATAATTTAAACCAAATCTGACAGTAACACAGTGGATCAGGAGCAGGTGCATGGATTGGTCTGTTCTCTCTACAGTGCAGGTGTAGCAGGAGGCTGAGCACCTTGTCAGCCATCCCTACTGACAGCACTGTCGTTTGTCAAAAGCGTATAGAGGGAAATTTAACTACCAAAAAACCCTGACACACTTGAGTACAGTTTGTCAGAAAGTTTTCTGTTTTCCATAGGCATTGACTTTTGCAGAAGCAAAAAAGGAAAGTGGAATTCAGTGAAATTCCAACTGAAAATGGTGAAAAAGGGAGCGCACTCATTTGGAAAAGCTAACCCAGGTCTTTGTGGCAGCTGCTGTCTGGAACAAGCTGTCCTGGCTGGGTTCCAGGCTACTTTAAAGGTCCCATGATGCATCATGGCCAGCCCTCTTGGCTGTTCCCATAGTGCATCCTGGAAAAACCAAAATATGTTGCACCAGACAGAATATTCTTTTCCATTAATGAATATTCACAAATGCTCAAAACCCAATCTGATTATGGAACCTGATATGTAAAATGTCTTGCAAGTTTTTTTCATTAAATGCTCTGATTAACTTATATATCCTAATCATGAATGAGAACAGTTTCATGTTTGAGGCTGATGACTGAAGCAGAAAGGAGCACAGGGTGAAACAATTTGAGACAGAAACTGTCTTTGCCATCTGGATTCATGACATTGTTTGCTTACTGAGGTTTTACTGTGGCACAGGCAAACAAAATTCAGCATCAAAAGCTACAAACAAAAAAAAGTACAATCCTTTCTAATATTGCTTCATTTTTAAACAGCTGTTTCACAGGTGGAGAAATATTGCACATGGTGGTTTTCATGCTGGGTGCCAATCTCACCACAGGTAGCTCAGTGACGACCTTGTGTCCTCACAGAGAATTGGATTGAAGGGAAAGCAGGTGGCTGAACTGCAAAAAAAAAGGAAACAGGTCTAACTCCTGCTGGGAACTCCTGCTGCAGGGTGGGGAGGCTGAGTGGTGATGCTTACGTGCCTGAAACCTCGCCAGCTTTGGTCGTCTTGTTGCTCCTGCACTTGATGAATCAGCTCTCTGAAACCCTCCTTCACATACCTTTTCTCAATGCTGAGCGCTACCTCAGTCTATTTTTAACAGCTGCACTTTCCATGATTAGATTTTAATGCTATTTATTTATTTAAACCTAACCAAACAATTCTGCATAAGCTGAACATTCCAGTGGGCATCACGCTCGGCCATGCAGAGGAGTCTAAATCTAGTTTAAATTACATTCCTTGAATGGTAGAAAAAGCTGGGTCATGTGCCGAAGCTTGGTGAGGAATAACAGAGTCATTCTTTCACAGATTGAAAAAACTTCATTAAGAAAAGATAAACGGGTTAAAGGTCTCTCAGTGACTGCACTGTCTATACATAGCAATTACTCCTCGCTTTTTCCCTCCCTGCTTCTGGTTGAAGGTGCAGTGCTTACAGTCTCATCATCTGCCATAATGGAGCCAGGTCCTCTACGCGTTCACTGAAGTTAAAGGGGATAAAATGCTTGGGATAATTAAACTCGGTGTCTCACTCAATTATATCCTTGCAGATATCTGGGAGTGTGAGGCTTTTAGCTCCACCTCTCCTGCAAAGGCAGGTACGAAAATAAGACATTTCTCAAAAACACCTTTTCCCAGACAAAGAGAGCATCTCCCCAGATCTGTGACATTGCTGTTTCTGAGGCTTTATGCTGGGCTTTCAAGGTTTCCTGGTAGGAAGGGAGAGCATGCTTACCATTTCCATCCATGTTAATAAAATAAATCTCTTGAGTTAAAATTAACAGTGGGCAAACTGTTTCAGTTGGGTTGATGCCAATCCTCAAACTAAATTCAAGCCAATTTTATTTTTAAGATTTAAAAGTAATAAGCATGCAATGTGTATATAGACATAAACACAGTGAATAGCTAGGGATTAGAAGAAGATGTATTTCGCATCTGGAGCCTCGGTTTTGCACATGCATATGCATGCAAGTAACTTTACTCACGTGAATTATCCCCTGGTGCCATGCACTATTTCCTATCTAATCAGGCAGCAACATATACAAAAGGCTTTAATACATAAGGGCGCTATAACCTGCAGAACATCACCGCTTGATGCATGAAGTGAGGAAAACTTACACTTGTTAATAGGACAAAGCTGGCACCAATTAAACCACGTCAAGCACATTGACTCTACTTGCTGGAAGAGTCATCCCTAAGTGTTGTGTTAGGGAGTACAGCCAGCCCTGCCTACGGCAGGATGTGGCTTCCAAATATCATGCCTTGCATATAATCTATTGCGCAAACTGACTAGGGGGATGAAGGGTGGAAGGGATGAGGCTCCACTGAGCTGTGGCCTCAGAGAGGAAGATCAATTGGGTGTACATAGGGAGCATCGGGGTTATTTTGAGGAGTGGGGAGGAAGAGAGTGTCATCCATGTACATTATTTCACACATGATAAACTTCATTTCTCAGGGATTTTATTTTAGCAGCACAGAAACAGATAACTCCTACGTGAGGTTTCACAGCACCAAACTGTGAACATAAGGGTTGGGTTTCTTGTTTGGATTTTTTTGTTTTTGTCTTCAACTGCTTCAGGGCGGGTGGGTGTGTCTGTGCCTCTGCAACTGCGTGCATGTGCGACAGCCATGTGAGAGTGTGAGGATGCCTATCAGAAGTATAGACTGTCTGCCTAAACTTTAATGAAAATAATTTCATGGCTTATGCAGCTCTGACCAGGCCTATAGAGAGTGACACATGTTGCCACCCAGCACAGTCAAACATATTCTGACTCCTGTATGATTTCTCTTTGTAGGAACTGGTCAGCAAGGACATTGCCCAGGGCATAGCCTGACCTCTAAGGAAAATATACATATTTCCTTCTTTACACGTTCAGAAACCCTTTCACTACAATTGGTATCTTGCATTTCCACCAAACATTTGGCTCTCCACAGCTCATGCTTAGATGTATCTTCTAGAGTGGAAAAGTGGCTTTATAGTCACCTTCTTTCAAAGTCGTTATGAGCATCCTTCACACATTCCTGTTCTTCTAAGGATGGTAGCGTAACACTTTGGCTTTTTATCTAAGTGTGGATGAATGGTAGAGCTTGCTAGAAGGGGCACCTAAAGATATAGTTCTAACTGTTGGATTTGTGTGGTAAATGTCTTGGAAGTACTGACACACACTTTTTCTTGTCTGAAAGGGTGAGCTGGATGAGCTACTTGAGGCTCTTGCAAGTATTGGCAAATCATTTTGGTACCAGCTATACAGGATGACATTCAGAGGTGAGCTACCAGTGGTAAAAGAACAGGAACCTCTAGTTCAGCTCCAGGTCTGGATGATGCCTTGATATCCTGTGGCTTAAATACAAGTTTATCAGGTTGCCAGACTATTCTAAACATAAGTATTATCTGCTTCTGTACACAGTACCACTGAGAAACAGTCAATACTATGAAGCAGCTTCTTGAACAAATCTCACCTTGCCTTAGTATGCACAATGTATGTTGAACATAAGACATTTTTTGTCCAAAAAGTAATGAAACACAGTAAAACTGCAGGAGACAAACTTGTAAAATGAAATTAAAATGCTGCCTGAGGAGCTCCCTGGAACTAGCTGAGTTACAAACACTTCGAATACATATTAATTGGGCCATATAGTCCAGTATTTAAGCAAAGGCTTGTATTTTGTTTGGCCAGAGTGTTCAGGAGAGACTAGGTCAAAGTTTTCATGGCCCTCGTGAAATTTGTGATCGGCTGATGGGAAAGTTCACCTCAAAATAAACTTGAAAGACTGTCCTGGACAGAAATGACACACAGGAGTTCATCATTGTGCAGCTCTGTAAAATCAGCTGCAATGCCTGTATGTGTTTTGTTACCTCCAAGTCCCTTGCAAAAGACTAAGACAGGCTTCTAAGGCATTGCCCAGAAGAAAAGGTGGTACAGGATTTATCTCTTGATGCAAGTGTGCAGAAGAAGAAAGCTTCCAAAAGCCTGCTGGCCACTGGCTGCCATGCCACATCTCTGATAGGCTGCACACAAGCCAAGCCATCATATTGCAGTCACTGCAAAACATTGCTGCATCCCTCATCACCCTGTTTTGTGGACCGTGGGACTTTCCCACAGTGACAGTGGGGCAGGATGAGCTGCCCTTCTGTTTGGCCTTGTGCAATGAAGATCAGAGAAGAGCAGTGAGAAAGACCACCAGCACCAGACCAGGCAGCAAATAGGTGCAAACTGAGCAATTCAGCATGGAAGCCCTTATGCTACCTGTGAATGAAGGCAAATCAGGAAGCAGCAAGGGGGAGGTTGTTGCAGGTTGAGCCCATGAGTTGCATTCACTCCCCAGTCATACTGTTAACCCTAGGGTTACATTAATGTACACTTATGACAGATGTGTGTTTCCTGCTGTATTTGATGCCATGTACACATGGAAGGTGATAGTTCCTATTTTTATGAGAACACTTGACCCAGGAGAAGCTAAGACTATCAGGAACTTTTTCTTTCATCTCTGCAAAACCAAGAATTATAGCCATTCAACTTGGGTTCATTAGGTGACTCATTGTGTTATTTACTTAATATATTTCACATGGACAATGTTACATCTCTTTTCAATAAGTAATTTAAAAAAGCTGTTCATGACATGCAAGACACAAACAGCTTGTCTGTGAGCCACTGTCTTACGTCCTGATCAACTCTGACAGATTTTCTTGTTTTTAAATTCCTCATCTTGAAAATATGAGTCAACATAAATAGCTTTGAATCTGTGTTACCTTATTAACCAATGGCGGGTGACAGTACCCATAAAATATTTACATAGACAACAGTCTTGTGCTAGTAATGTATTTTCACATTACTTAGTAATTTGAAACATGTCAACTCCTTCCAAATAGTAGAAACAATCCAAACATGAAACTCATGTTGACCTTAAAAGGCTGCTCCTCTTTATTTTAAGTCAAGTAACCATCATTACCACAGATTATCACTGTGCATTCTTCATACAACTTCTTATCAGCAATGCCCCCAAATATAACTCTAAATGGTAAGGAAAATAGATGGGAAGGGCTGATGCTACATCAACAGCAAGTCCTTTAAGGGAGCTTGTGGAAGGCTGTATGGAAAATATAACGTTTTAATATTAATGAGGTAAATCATTGACATATAGTTGGCTGTTTTATAATGTATTGTGTGTTTGACTATCTGAATCTGCATCTGATCTTTCTTTGCATCATAAGAGTGTGCATGACTATGCAAATGTATTTATATTGAATATTTGTAAACATGTGCATGAATGTTTTTATATAATATATGTGTGCATTGGATATAGTTTTTTGGTTTCTTTTTCTGTTTTCAAAGTCCCGTTTCTTATTCTTTAGAGGAGCAGGTGATGAAATAAGAAAAAGGGTGGTTAGTGTGTGATCTGGAATACAGCACGCACTACAACCATCTAGTAACCTAGACTGGGAAAAAATACTACCCTCTTTTTTCTCAGGGTAATACATAGAACTGAATTATGGATTCCCAAACCATAGTACATTGACATCATATAAGTTTGGAGCTGGTAAAATAGATAAGTTTAACATATTTATTTATCCTCTGGATGTTTATATTATGCCTGATATTTTCAGTGTGTTCAGCAGCAAAGGATGATAGTCCCCATATTGCATAATAGACAACATGTCTTCTTTGACAGTGACGTAGCCCATTCAGCCAACTAACTAATTAAAATTTAAAAAAGGAAAGAACAATAGCAAAAATCCACAGCAGACTACCCCTTTACTGCTTCTCCCTATGTCTCAGAGTGCTTTTTCAGGGTGAGCAGTGTAACTTGTAAAGTTGTCCATTAAAAGTAGTATCTTAATCACACCATTCCCTACAGACTGGAGCAGATCAGAGAAACAATAAAACCTGTGTCATGTGCAGGACAGAAGACCTGATAGCACCACACTCCTCAAGGGACAAACAGGTACTGAGGATTTTGGGAGCAGCTTTTGTGATCTTACTGACTAATTGTTCAGCTACTGTACTACATACAAGAAACTGCTAAGTCTGAGAAATATTTTAATATTGAGGAAAAAAACCACCCTTTATAAGATTTTTTTTTACCTTTACCTCAGTATTTCACCTGTAGTGGTATGGGAATTAGATATAGTATTTTCTAGAGGACATGTGATATTCAAGAGTATGAATATCAGTATCTAAAGCTGAAGGGGCTGTGAAAATTTTCAGTTTGGATTTTGCCTTTTTTTTCTTTTCAATATTGTACCATTGTAACTCAGTCCAACTGGTTTTTTTCATCTTGATCAAATAGTCTAAGAACTGAAATGTATTAAAAGATTCATATTGAATTGAAACGTTTTTGAAATAAGTGGAGACATTGTAAGGTAAAGTTCACACAGTCTGTCCTGAAAGCAGGACAGCAGGCCCACTCACACTGAACCTGAATAGAAAGACAGGATGCTTGATGGCAGTAGGAGGGAAAAGAAGGGGATAGTAAGGTGTGATTTGTTAAAAATATCATTAGTTGATCCAAGGGCAGAGAGCGGCACAGTCCTCTCAAGTGGACACTCACCTCTAGGCCATCCTAGGCCCAGAGAGGTGATGACTAATATGAGGTCTATGCGGTGAAGGGGGAGAGAGACAGAAAAGAGATCTACTGCTTTTCATTAAACTACCCCTAAACTACTCTTTTGCCAGTTGAATGACAAGGGTGTTGAGCAACCCTGGCCAGAGCAATGGAGACTTGCAGTTGTGGAGTCCAGATAGGGGGAGCAGGAAAGCTCCCAAGAGCTTCTGGGACAATCTACGTCTAGCTGACATTGAGTAATTTACAGATGGACCTTAGAAGCCCCATGATGGCAGATACCACTGGAGCAGGGACACCTGTGACAGTGTGCAAGTCTTGTGAGTGTTAAGGATGATGTTTGTAGAGAGGAAGCTCTGCACTGTGATGAGATGTCCTACAGAAAGTCTGTCTGAAATGGTCATGGTTGAGATAGGAAGAAGGCAGAATAATTACCTTAGCTGATTTATACTTCCTAGTCAACCATACTACTTATAATGGAGACAAAATTCCTACATTCAGTGATGTGCTGTGGCAGAAGAAATAGTTTTCCTTCTTTTGTAGACCTTTCATTTTCAAAGTAAAAATGTAGGAAAGGCCTAATTTTTAGTAAGAGTGTAAACCTAATATTTTACAGAAACATAATCTTTCCTTTTAGTCAACAGTGGGCACACTTTAAAGGAGGCAAGAAAATAATTGAAAACATTGTAAAAAAACCCCTACAGATGGGGCTAATACTTCCCTGAAAATGGAATAGATTTTTTATCTTGGTTCATCAATTCTTTATTTCTGTTTTTAAATTTAAATTCATGTCTAACAGAGATAACATTTATTACAATGCTAGTAAGTCAACTGATCTTGGGTTGGAGTTTGGATGATGAGATTAGTGAAGTATTTCAAGTTAAGTATGAAAGGTCTTTGTTGAATCAGGTCCTTGGAATGGAACATGTGTGACTGTTCTGATTTTTTAAAAGTAATATGTTTAGTTATAAAATTTGTGATCTAGAAAATCTCACACTGAAATAAAATCCCTGCAGATTTTATTTAGACATGAACTGTAAAGATGGTGTTCAG
>NW_010156368.1:71146-155513 GCF_000695765.1 Mesitornis unicolor
GAGAACAGCACAATAGCTTTAGATACAGAACAAAGTAGAAATGTATGTTCAGATGTATCTTTTTAAAAGGCTGGCAAACATTTTCCAAACACCTATCAGCCTGACAGTCCTATTCTTCTAACGCAAAGTCCAGTTTTCTGTACTGTGTTCATCATTACAAGTCTGTTTCATCTGGTTGCTCTGGGCTTGTCTTGGATTTGCAGGATATGAGGCAACTTTCAACTGGATGCAAATTTAATAGCACAGAATTGCTGGCACAATGTTTTATTTCAACATGGAAAACCATCACACAGAAAGAAGCCTAATAAGTCCCCTTCACAATTTATATCATGGTTCTCCAGTACAAAATTAAGAAGGTCAAAAGCTCTCTCTGAACGAACATGGGAAGAGTAAGACGTGGTACAGTGTAACATGAAGATCCCCATCTGTGGGGAGTCAGAGTGGTGCAAGGAGGGGAAGCTGAGACATAGGGCAAGGAGTTTAGAGCCTTCTGCAACTTGTGTCAGCCATGTGTGATAAATGACAGCAAATTATTATTATCTTTTGTGTTTTCGTCTTCTTACAGCGAGGAATTAAAACCTCCTAATATATACTGAGTGAAATCTGACCTTATAAAGCAGATGCCATTCTCTCCCAAAACATGTGTGGAGGAGTATCGGACACTTTCATTACTGACTGAATGGTAGATGAATGAGTGCTCCCTAAGCCAGTCTCAGCCCTCTCCTGTTTTCCCTGCCTGATTCCTTCGATTGACGATCTGAATCTTTTCATACAATCTCCTAGATTTGTTCCAAGTTGCGTAAAAAGGATATGGCAGAGGGATAAAACATGGAGTTAACAACTTGCCCTAGTCCTTTCTACTACTCCTAGAAACATCTATAATATCTTTGTTAAACTTTTTGGAGCTCTGTCAGTGTACAAGGTAAGGCTCAGCCAGTCATACTAGCTTTTGTTTTCAGTCCTTAAACTGTGGTGGAGTGCCTTGGAAGAAGAACTTTCTGGAAGAGCAGAGTGGTGGCATCAGTGATTAAAAACAAAACCTATGTTAAAAGAGGTAGATGACTAAGGCTGCCAAGTGAAATACTAATGCTAGGAAATAAAGATGAATTAATTGTCTTACATATACATTATATCTTTACTTCTGATCATGGGATCACAGTAACTTCTTTACTGTGAGGGTGACAGAGCACTGGAACAGGATGCCCAGGGAAGTTGTGGAGTCTCTTTCTCTGGAGACATTCAAAACCCACCCAGACACATTCCTGTGTGACCCAGTCTAGGTGATCCTGCTCTGGCAGGGGGGTTGAACTAGATGATCTTTCAAGGTCTCTTCCAACTCCTAATATTCTGTGAATCTGTGATCACATATCATCTTTTTTTAAGAGGATCCTTGCCTGATTCAGTGCATCTGATAGGCTGTGCTCACATAACATACTAAACAATGTTCAGCTGTCCTTGTTCAATATGTGGCTGGATGCCTTATTTGCCACATTACCTTCTAAAATTAGAATAATTAATTTCTTTACAGGTTTTGTCATGGTGTTTGTGGTGGTATTAGAGAGCTTCAGAACCTAATTAATGTGTATCTTTTTCAGACTGCTGTGAAATAAACAGGAACCAGAATATGGACAGATTAAACTAGAATAATCTATACTTTTCTATGCCTAACTAGAGGTATGTAAGACCTTATTTTTAAGTGTTTTATGCTATCTAGTGTGATGTATATTGAAGCACAGCTCCCCTTAACCTTGTTTACAGCTGAAAGATCTCAGCAATTTTGCAAATCACAATATATTCATCACCAAAAGATGAAGACAGTTACTAACCATCTCTCAAATGATGAATGATTTGGTCAACTTTAAAAAATTGCACAGTAGAAACACATGAGAAGAGCTTGGTTCCCCAGGCCAATGTACATCTTGAAGACGAAACTACTTCTGCAGTCCCTTGTGTCTTTCACTACCCATTTTCAACCTCTGTAGTGACTGACATCGGTAGGAATCCTGCAACTGAGATTTCCTTCGCTGTGCAGTATTGATGCAGCTCAAGAGGCCACCATTACAAGCTTGTAAGGAGAAAATAGAGATAATGTATAATTAACTTCTGTAATATAATGCGTATACATCAAGTTCTAAGTATCTGAAAAATGGAGTTCTGTGGTGGGTATTGCTGGACAATGGCATACCAGCTCTAGATATTATAACAGGAGTTGCAGGTGCCACGTTCACGAAGATAAGTAGGACTGGTTGCAAAACTCCTTTGAAATACACTGAAGAAAATAGTCTTGAATACAGAATACTTCAATGCAAAGTTTCTTCTGATACGGTATTTGAGGTCTTCACAGCGGAACCGAACACTGCTGATGTTATGATTTCCATGTACAGGGTGCTCTGTATAGTTTTATTCATCACTTCAGTGGCATCTTGTAATTAATGGCACCCCAGATTTCCCACCTACAAATGTTGAAGATTTTTGTTCTGCTTGTCCAGGATTTGCAGCGTATAATAGTTCTAACCCTGAGGAAAGACCCTACCACTACTGTTTATGTGCTAAATATTTACTTGGTAGAAAACAGGTAACACAGGACCTTTCATCAATATCCACCCCTTTTTGTGGCATAAAAGAAAGCCTGTTTATCTAAAATAGTTGTTTTACAAATTATCTGCTTCTATATGTTTAAAAAAATGAATTATATGGGTATAAGATGCTATGTATTTACAACCATTGTCCATAGTAAAAGATGGGGTGTTATCTTTCCTTGAAGCTTTAAGTAATTTTATAATGGATTAGAGACAGTTTGTGCTTTTACACGTGAAGGCACCATGTAAAAAGAGGGCAGTCACATCTCAGTAGTCGTAATTTGATGTAGGAATATCTGGGGACAATGACTTTTGGACATTGGATAGAGGTTAAGAGAGGGAAAGAAGCCTGTGGAGTACCACAGGAAAGGCAAACCATGATAAATGAACCAGCATAATACCTGCCAGCATGAAGTTGATTGGACATTATTTTTGAGCATGGTTGATCTGGCATTGTGAACTGATATCAGATCAGTGTTTTGGACCATATAGCAAGTATCAGGAACCCTAAAACTGGATTTGCAATTTCTTGGAGACATGGCCTAGAATTCTACCTCATTATTATTACCACACACGAACAAACATGTACTCTTGGTTTAAATCTTAATAATAACTAGCATACCTACTCATGGTGCTGGTGTCCTAGCAAGCTACAAACCCTATAGTCATGTTATGACCCCCTCAGTAGGAACTTTGCCATCACATCCCAAACTATTTTCCAGTTCATCATCATCTAAGGAAAAAAAAAAGCTTTAAAAAAGCTCACATTGAAGTCTTAAATCATGTTACAGCAGTCATAATGTTCAGACCATTTTGCACATGTTTAGCAAATTCCAGAGTCTGGACCTGTCAGATGCTTCTCCCTAGGAGCAAAGTGGAGTATTGCCATGGCCTTCAGGTATGACATGGGATGCAAGTTATTCCCTTGGGCTAGCCTATCTCAGTCCATATAAGACCTTTTTAATGATTACCAATGCTTTACATTCTGCTTGAGAGCAAAAAGTTGCAGAGTTTTAGTTCAGGGACAGAGATGGTGCCGGCTGGATCCAGTTTGAGTTCAAAACCTGCTGCATTTTAACAGAATCACTGACTAGTCAAGGGGACTTCTGGACGTCATCTGATCCAACCCACCTGCTCAAGCAGGGCCACCTAGAGCCATTGTCCCAAGATCGTGTCCAAACAGCTTTTGAATATCACCAATGATGGAGACGCCACAACCTCTCTGGGCAACCTGTGCCAGCTCTCAATCACCTCCACAGTGAAAAAGTATTTCCTGATCTGCAAAGGAAATCTCCTGTGTTTCAGTTTGTGCCCATTGCATCTAGTCACTGGACACCACTGAAAAGTCCCTGGGTCTGTTCTCCTTGCACCTTCCCATCAGGTATTTTTAAACATTTGTAAGATCCCCCTGAGCCTTCTCTTCTCCAAGCTGATAAATCTCAACTCCCTTATTATTTTCACATAGGAGAGATGCTCCAGACCCTTAATGATATTAGTGGCCCTTTGCTGGACTCTCTCCAGTATGTCCGTATCTCTCTGGTACTGGGGAGCCCAAGACTGGACTCAGTACTCTGGGTGTGGCCTCACCAGTCCTGAGCAGAGGGAAAGATCATCTGCCTCGACCTGCTCACAGCATTCCTCCCAGTGCAGCCCAGGATACTGTTAACCTTCTTTGCAGCAAAGGCTCATTGCTGGATTATGTTCAACGTGGTGTCCACCAAGAATCTCAAGTCCTTTCCTGCAAAGATGCTTTCCAGCCAGACAGCCCCCAGTATGTACAGGTGATAGAGTTGTTCCTCCCCAGGTGCAGGACTTTGCACTTCTTGTTGAACTGCATGAGATTCCTGTCAGCCCATTTCTTCAGCCTGTTGAGGTCCCTCTGGTTGGCAGCATGATCCTCTGGTTTGTCAGCAAGTGCTCACAGTTTTGTGTCATCTGCAAACTTGCTAGGCGTACACTCTGCTGCATCATCTGGGTAATTAATGAAGATATTAAATAGGATCAGATCCAGTATTGACTGCTGGGTTACCCCACTAGTTAATGGCCCCCAACTAGACTTCCTGCCACTGATCACAACCCTCTGGGCCTGGCAGTTTAGCCAGTTTTTGGTCCACCTCGCTGTCTGCTCATCCAGTCCATGCTTCATCAGCTTCTCTATGAGGATCCTATGGGAGACAGTGTCAAAAGACCTACTGATGCCAAAGTAGACAATATCCACTACTCTCCCCTTGTTATTTCATCATAGAAGGTTATAAGGTTGTTCAAGCATGACTTTCCCCTTGTGAATCCAAGCTGACTATTCCCGATCAACTTCTTGTCCTTCATGTGACTGGTAATGGTTCCAGGATTAGCTGCTCCATTACTTTCCCAGGTATCAAGGTGAGGCTGGCCATCCTGTAGTTCCCTGGGTCCTCCTTCCTAAGGACAGGAACAACATTTGCTTTCCTCCTATCATTGGACACTTTTCCCAGTCACCATGATGGATCAAAAATTATTGAGAGTTTTCAACAGACTTTAGCATATTTTATCCCCTAGATAAGCAAAACTTAATTGTCCAATTTAATCTCAGTAGTCCTTTATCCCAGTGAAGAAAAAAATGAGAATTTTTACTGAAAAAATACTACAGTTCAAAAAATCAAGCAGATGAAAGCATATTTTTTAAAAAGCAAGTATTTTAATGCAACAGTGGAATTCAAGTGAGTTTGAACTTCAAATTCCATTGATTTTGATGCATTTGACATGCTGTCTTGTGCAATTCTGATTACTACCATACTGATAATAAGAATAAAACCTGGCATTTATTGTTCAAGCTTGAAAAAAACTTAGTATTTGCTTTCAAGTTTGAACAAATCTTGGTGTTTTTACTAAAATAAATTTATTGTGAAAGGAGTGTTGGAGGAGATTATTTTCCAGATCCTGCTGATTCTGTATTTATTATCAATATTTGCTGAAAGAAATGTAATTCCTACTGAGCTGTAACCAGAAAGTTACTTAACTGTCAAAATGTTCACAGCTGTTAGGGAAAAAGTTCTAGTTTATTCTAGTCCCTTCAGTTTGCCAACCTATTATAGATCCATGTTTGGAATTATAAGACTAGTGATCATCTTTTGTTAGTAGAAAGGATAGATGACACTTGAAAATTTGAGTTTGGTTTTATCTGATGATTCTTTGGGTTATCTGAACCTTTCTTCACGTTATAAATCTGAGTTATCTCCTAAGATTTCTGTCATTTCTGTTATTAAAACAATTAAAACAAGCCATTATCTCAGTATTTTTCAACATTGATGTTCTGACTTCATACTGAAAATAAAATAAATCTTAGCTTTTTTTGTTATAAGTCTACGTGAAGATCCAGTTTAGGCATGTATGACTTCACAAAGAAGCTGTGGCAGTGAACATGCATCCTTTAGCAGCATCACACATGCTGAATGATTGCATGCAATCTCAATCATCACCTCCATGGCTACCTGTTACGATGTACTGATGAAGCATTTCAGAATTTTCTAGAAAGTTTGCTCTAGCCACAGTTCCCTAATCTCTTCAACAGGCAAGGTGGTGCCAGAACAGAACCTTTCTTTAGGTGTCCCTTATGGGAGAAAGAACAAAGAGGTCAAAAGATACAGTTTAGAGACAGGAGTACATTATCTTGCTTACAACAAACTACCTCAGCTTTGAAAAATTATGTAATGCTTTGTGCAATATGTATAATGTAAGGAAATATGTAAATTAATATATGGAGTGGTTGCTAATGAGCAAGTATGTTGTATGTGCAATTCTTAGTGATCTTCACTGGTAATCAGGAGTGAATTTGCACTTGTGCTTTGAAAACACTCTCCTGTACATCACCTAAGACAGTAAATGCAATACAGTTATTTTTGTGGGGAAAAAATCCCCAAAAAACCAAACAAACAAACCCCCACAAACAAACCACCTTGAATTCTGTTTACAGTTTCTTATTTGGCTTATTCAGAGTATTTGGCCAAATCTCAGCTATTTAGGGAGGTAGTTACACAAATTTTATCCACTGTGATGAACCAAAAACTTATTCTTTACAGTTACTTGGGAACTTTGATTAAAGTGTTAGTATCCATACAGCAGAGTTAAACTATGAATGTAATTTAGTTGACCAATCTCACAAAAGAAATAGTGAAGAGTCATAAGAAGGCTGTAAAGCCATCAGGTCATAAAAACATCAAAATTACAAATATATTACCAGAAATGTTTCATAACTACTTAAAGAGTAGCTAGATAGCATGCACTACTAAAACATTTTCTTTGCTATGAATAGATTCATCAGTTTTACTGATGAACCCTCAAAGGAGTGTTTTAGCTTCATGACAGACACTGAGGGTGAGTAGTACTTTGCTTCAGAAATAAGTAGCTAAGTGGAACTGCACAGACTGAACAATTTATTCAGTGGTAGCCCGAGTACCAAAATCTGGCCATTCATGAATTAGGGTCAGATCAAGCCTCCCATTGACCTCAGTGGGAGGTTTGCCATTTGCTTCAATGGAAGTAGGATCAAGCTATCAATGCGTTAAAGTGGTTCAATAGAAAGTGTTATTGAAATGCAAATGTTCATGTTCTCTTAATCTGAACTTCCCATCTCCCCATTCAGTATTGTCTGTAGAGAGTGTTATTATGGGCTGTTACTCTGGGACCTGTGTGGAACAAAGATTTTTGTATGTCATCAGAGAAGTATCCTAGAGTCCAGGGGAATACAACTACGAATTTTGTAATAACAACTCTAAGCAAATCTAGGGAGTCTAGTTTGAAGAGCAACCAAGCCTTGCTGTATCACCAAGCCTGAACAAAGATGAAGTTGTCTATGCTGTTAAGTACAGCACATTCACTAAAAACTTAGTGTGAGCTGACCTGGCCAATGTTATAAAAAAGAAATCTTTCAGGTATTCAATTGCCTGGAGGCACTACCTGCACTGGTTTCAAGTAACATTACTACAGCTGAAAAAAAGACTTGCACAGGGAAAACAGAAGTTGAGTTCATGTATTTGATGTAACTTACTGCTAGCTTAGTTTCATTCTTTGTGGCTCAAATGTCATCAACAGAAATAAGTGGATAAACCAGTAAAGATTCCATTTTATTAAGATTAAGCCATGCCTCTCTCTTTCTCCTACCTCCCACAAGTCCCCTTCCTATTGCAAATGCCTGGCTTTCTCTTCCTTGTCCCCAGCAGTAGTAATTACTAACACCAAACCAGTTGCACTGGGGAGAAGACACATCCTGTTTAGCTTGCTTGAGATCTTGAAAAGCAGTCTGGAGCTCTCAGCTGCAGCCAGAAGGCTAGCATGCATATTTCCTCTAGGCTCAGTCAGAAGTGTACACACATACACATAGCTGATTTCTTGCCAGCCAGGAAAAACATACCTTCTGACTGGTGGCTTCGAGGCAATGCACTGTCTCTCAGTCTCCAAGGGGGACAGATGTCAGCATCACTCTCACTGGGAAAAAACCAAAGGAATTATTTTGTGAGATATGTGTTATACCAGCCCAAGCCAGTTATTTTCCACTGCTTATCCTCAGCAGCTCATTCAAAAGAAGGAGGAAGCATTAAAAAAATAAACTTTAAAATGTATTTGCAGTCACTTAATGATGTAGTGATGGTAGACAAGCGCTAAATGTATTAGCTTAAACTCTCTTTTTTCTGCTGACTAGGTATCAAGTTGATAACATCACTTGGACATAAAAGTAAAGGACCCTGCTGGTTAAGTTGCAGTCTGTTACTATTGCATATGGCAGTCGTTACAAATTTAGCATTTGTGGCTGGTATGTACTAAGCTAATTATAAAGACAATTGGCTTGTTCATTGTGATTAAAACTAATAACAAGATCTCTTATTTCCTTATCAGTAATATTCTAATTGCCAAAGACACATGGCAGGTCACAGTGCCACCTGCTCATTTTGCAGAGACCATGGGTTGGATCCTTACTGCAATATAAAAGACACAGGCTTGTTTATTCTCCCATAACTATCTGCACTGTTTAGTTTTTAACCTACTTTCTGTCATGGTTTTGGCCCTTGCCTCTCAGATGTGTTCTAGACACAATTTGGGAAGAAGTATGGTCAATCACCTGCTATTGACTGCTGTCATTCAATTCAGTGGAATGGCTGAAGGTACCATGCCCTAGGGTGGCAGGGAGGCAGAGGAAATCAAACAGAAAGCGTGCAAATCATGGGCTCACATTTACGCTTGAGGACAGAGAATGATCATAAAGAGTTTCATTTACTAGCCTAGATTTAAATTATGAATTCCCACTGTCATGAGACATGTAATTTCCAATAGAACAACTCTTGGACTTGCAATACCAGTAGCACTCCACAAAGAAGGAGGAGACATAAAGCCGGGAAGAGCTTTCTCAGGGCTATTTAAAAGAACATGTTCATCCTACTTATACTCTCTTCTTGTACTTTTGGCCACAAGTCAGTTGGATTTTGTGCACCTGAAGAGGATTGTAAATGCATGAAAGTGGTGGAAGTATTCTAGAGGATGCAAAAGATCCTGAATGACCGTGGGTGGCAGCAAAGTTTCGAAGGAATATGATGTTTCACACACTTCAATTTGGTACATATTATTAAAGTGGAAGAATTGTTAGGGGACCTTTGGATGGCATTGAGCTATGAAGGAGAGGTTTGAGTTAGGTCTGCTTTGCAAAGCAGCAAGATGAACATCATGGGAATGGAAATGTGATTTTATCCCAAGTTCTCACTTTCCCAGGGATCCATATGCACCTGTATGCTTGAACCTATGGGTTACAGAGCTTTAGACAATAGTTACAGTAGTTTTCCCAGTAGCAAAACTCTTCCTAAGATCCAGCATGGGTACATGAGTCGAAGAGGAATGCTACTTCCACTCTTGTTAAAACACTGCTTGCAAGACCTGCAAGCACCTGTGCTCGTCTTGGAGAACTCCCCATTGAGGAACTTTGCTGAGCAGGCTTAGCCCTGCTTAGTTAACGAGATCCAGCATGATCACAATTGAGGTGATGTGGCACCTAGCCAAGAGAACAAAGCAACTGCATCTTGCATATATGAATATTTTAATTTTGTAAAAAAAAAGTGAACTAACTAAGGAGACTTTGGGGAGAGGCTTTTTCAGGGATTTTTTTTCCCATTTTATTTTCAACTACACTTTGTTCACAATTTTGAGGAGATTTATTTTTAACTTCAGTTGAAACTCTTCTGTGCAGAAGTCTGTATCGTTTGAATTCCAGCATTTGTAAGGGATGGATTAAGTTGTGGAGACTCTGACCTTGTGATACTACCATGTTTCTGCTAAACAAAGTCCAGTGTGCCAAACAAAGATGTAGCAAGTAGTTATGAAATGGCATGGCTATTACACATGCTTTTGATTCTCACTGTCTGGTGTTTATTTTGGGATAATGCTGCTTTGAGAGTGTAAGTCTGTAAAACCAGACTGTAAGTAAAAATGAGGCCTATGATAAATACATTATGCTACACAGGTCTCAAAAGGCTAATGGAGGGATCCTCAGTGAGTGTCTAGCAGATAGGAAAATTATTTTCAACAATGAAAGGAGAAGGTAAAAATATTCTAGGATACTATGACAAGTCAGAAAAAGAATGAGATTCACCCACTTGCGCAAAGCCTTAGTAATTTACTGTTGCAGTGCACAGTCTGTGTTGTTTCCCTCCTACATAAGGTTTCTAGGTCACTGCCTCTGATGTGGTTCCAAACCACGCAGCTCCACTACCAGCTCACCTCCCTTCTCCTGGACAGCGGGAGAATCTCTATTGCAACTTCTATGAGATATTGAGTTAGCCAGTACTGTATTTCTGCTCCTGACTTCTCTCCTATATTGCCCCACCTGTGAAACCAGATGATAGGAAAGGGAAGAAGAGGGAAAGGAACTATGCTGGCTTGCAATGCAAATGTAAATTTTACCTTTGACAGATCAGACTGAAGGTCAAATGAATCCAAAGACCTAAAGGAGCATAAAAATAATAATTCAGAATCATATTCCAAGTAATACTAATACCATTTAAAGATGAAACCTTTGTTAGGGGTGTGGATTCAGCCCTAAGTTCCAGAAAACATTATCTAAGCTATCTACTTGTATTTTTATAGCTCTATAAATCTTTAAGTCCACCCTTCTACACATGTAGGACTCCATTTATTCCACAGGGAGTTGCACTGCATATCAGAGGGTAAAATCTGGTCTTATTTTCTAGATAGCGATAGGAAAAAGGGGAGGTCTTTCCCTTTTAAAAACATTTACTGTATCCTAGCAATGTGCAGTGATGCTATGCAAGCCTGACAACAGACAAATGGCTTTGAAAGATATTAAAACTTACAGAAATACTGTAGGAAGACAATGTGATAATCTTTGAGAGTCTGAAGGTAACGCAGATTCCAAACATTGTCTTGATTCTAGGCACAAAGCAACCAAGGTAATATAGAAGGAAGTTTCTTAAACAGTTGTCTTGAGGTTGATGTACAGCTCAAGAAAATCTGACTGTCCAGAAATGAAAATAATCACAGGAATTAGAAGTAAACATTTTGTTCTCAAGGTTTTGTAACTAAAAAAAAAAAATTCTACCTTTTTTTCATGTCAGTTTTCTTTCTAAAACCTTAGCTTGAGATTGTTGCTTTACAGTTTAGAGCTTCAGTGATTTTAAAGTTCTTAAAAACAACAAATAAACTCTCTGCATAAGCAAATAAAGTATAAATCAGCTGTTCTAATTCTCCAGGATAAAAAATTAAAACAATGGGAAGAAATATACTAAATGAGGAGCTTTATGATCTTGTTAGCTACAACGTATAGCTAATGAGAAAAAACATTCCAAATTCAAACTGGAATGAGACATCATTGTTATTCACAAAGGCATGGTATGGTTGCACGTACAGCCTGCCACTATCTACGATGCCAAGATGACTCTGGAAAAGGTTGTGTAATTATCATAGGAGGACTCCCCAGATAGGTGGGAGTTTGAAGATGACAGACAGTTTGGGAACTGACAGAATACTGCTGCCTTCCACAAGTTCAACTTCTTTTAGTCAGAGAATTGAGTAAAAGGAAAATGGTGCTACTGAAAGCTTTTGTATGGAAGCTTTGAAACAGTTTTCTTTCTGTCTTCTAAAATACCGTAGGATGCATTCCTAATCTTCATGACAAAGTCCTGCCTCTTCATCAACTTACCTTCTTCAAAATTTGAAGATTAACATTTGGTCAGTATTTATCATTGCACACTGGTGCACTACCAAAGTCTTGAAAATGAAGTGTCTACCAAAAGAATGCGCTAAGAGATGTGAAAGACAATTTAGGAAATATCAAACAGAGAAAGACTGTGGTGGCAGGACACTGCTCCATCCTTTGAGCTGATGCAACTTTTGAAGCAATTACATCTCATGTTCCTGTTGAACAGTGCAGTAATTGTAAATGAACTTTGGTGGAAATGGACGTTGGCAGAGGAACTGAAGTGTTTGGGGTATTTTTTATAGATCAGCAATGGATTCAGCACAACTTTCTGGCAAGGATCAGATGCTGATATTTTAAAGGGCAGTTACAGAATATTTTAATAAAAATAACTCTCATATTCAACTGTCTTACAATAATGATCAAATAATTTAAAATGCATACATAGAAAACAAATAAGAGATACAGTATTCAGGACTTCTTCCTTCTAAATTCACTTAGGAGAGAAAAAAGTAAGATCTTTTATGGAAACCTTAAAGATATTGTTCCTCTAGGTGCAGTACATTTGGATTCATGAAGAGCCAATAAAAGCATGGGTCTTCATCCACAGATATTTTAACCTCTACTAAATTACTGTTTAGGAGCCATTACGGTTGAGGCCCTACCTCATGACAAGGCATTTGCTGCCTTCTGCTGCAAACAAGAGACATCTGAGACCTTTTTCTACTCTGGCTGCTTCTCTTCTTATGAGTTTACCAATGAATTGCGTAGTTCTCTGTGCCCAGTGATTTTGTGGTAACTCTGCTTTGAAGTCCTCCAGAATTATGTCTTTCATGTACTTATGAAACTTCTTCACTGGTTAAAAATGCAGGCTAAGCCCAAAACCAACACTGGCACATCTAGGGTGTTTATATTTTCTGGCATCACTTTCCAGTACAGCCACATAATAATTAAATATCTAGCTGATAACATACCCAGTCTGGATAGCTATTTTATCAGACATTAAATAGCAGAAAAACATACAAAAATAGCAATGGCAAGCTCTACTTTATAGGATAACCACAGAATGCATCATTCAAAATAAGACATTATTAGCTTTTATTGCTGGTTAAAATAACATACACATTTCTGTGGTAGTGAAGTCACTGAACTGATAGCAATGGAGTGCTAATAACTGGGTTCTGTGAATAGCCCTGGTAGCTCTGGTGTTGAATATAGATATTCCTGGAGGCAGCCACGATGGAGGTGGCATAAGCTGTCAGTGGGGTGACATTTTCTTCATCCAGTGACTGAGAGAATGTGCTACATCTGACAATATCAAGCTAGAGGCTTCAGTTTCTTTGCCCTCATACTTCTCACTTAAATCTGTGTCTCATGGTCCATTTCTAAGTCATTAACTCATCACAGCCAATCTAATTGTTACTCTCTCTGACACTGATAAGGGTGAACGAGATAATTCACAGATCATTTAATCAAGCCAGACCCTCTAATTTCTGTTTGTGCTTTGTTTTTCTTGATACAGGTTATGTGCATTAGTTCACTACTCCACCACTGTGCCCTTTGCACTGTCCATTTGCAGCAGACATAGTGCCCCACGAGCCCAATATCTCTGGACAGCAAATTATTCAGCCTTGTCATGGTCCTGCCATTTCCTTTCCATGTGTATCTGCTGCACCTCCCTCTGCCACCTGTGAAATGGGGTTAATGAAATCTGCTGGGTAGGGCTTAATTCCCTGGGTGTGTCTCTACCGGTGCTTTATTTCGGACCAGGACATGCTTTTGAAGTGGACTTTTTCATTCTCCCCAATTACCACCCTTTGGTTCACATCATGGAGCAGTCTCACCACATACTTGCTGGGTCCTTTCTTATGCTCAGCTGACGGACACCCTCCAGCTGCATATCTGATGTGGTCCAATCAATGGCAGTGGGTTAAGGCTAGTTCAAAGTAAAACTCCCAAAACATTTAGCAAGGGGGACACTGGGCCCTTGGTACTAACTGTTTTTCTCTGCAGGTCCTTTCTTACTATGCCATGATATATAATGGAGACAGAGACATTATTATAACTGACGGTTGCCTTTGTGATCCTTGGATGAACAGACAGCAAAAGTATGAGGTTTTGTGTGCGTTTCAGAGAATAAATACAGCCTTTGTGTTTTAACCCCAAATTTTGGCTTTCTTTCACTGTACTATTTTAGTGGGAGATCCATAGTTTATATAAGAAAGTTTACCTTAGAAGTTCTAATAGCAAATGGAACCTGCTTCTGCACTTATGTAAATAAAATCTATTCATGCTGAGCTTGTTCTGGTACATGGACATTAACCAGCAATGTTTATTTTTTTATAGCTGGCAAATTTCCCTGAAATTTTCATTTTGAATAGATGCAGAAGGTTAAGACCAGTAGTTTATTTTGATACTCATTCTATACATATCCTCAGATACTAACCTACACTTTGGGGTTACAGTAAAGTTAGTTTTAAAGACTTAATACTCCAAAACAAAATGCCAAGAAAATAACCCTCATATATGTCATTTAGTTGCAGCACTTTTGTGTTTTACAGCATGCCACTTTTACTGGTGCTGTCTTGTGCTTGATTCTTATTCCACCTTCATATCCTTCACCCTGATATGATTCTGATTGTCTCTGCAGTACTACTTTGATAGAGAGGAACATACAAAGAGTCAGGCCTATAAAAGTATTTTTTATTGCTTGGTCAAGTCTCTAGTTTTTCTTTTGTCCTGTACAAATCTGTTCTTTCTGTTTTCCATTGCTACTGACAACATTACAGAAACCTCTGGCTGTAAGTGGTGACAAAGTATTGCTCAGCTTTGCATGCATGATTTTGTATGCTGGCTATGCTCAGCTAGCCCTCTTACCTATAAGTCTTTCCATGTCTTTTAGCCAGCAGGAGGTGCTGAGGAATGATGTCACAACTATCTTTTCATTGAGATAGTCAGGTTTCATCTGTGCTCTTCACCAAGATTTTCACTAACAACTTGGGAGTTGGATCTGAACACTGTAACATCAAAGTGGGGATTTTAGTTCTATTTTTAGGATGGCATTTTATGCTTGGCTAGAGCAGGGACATTCTTCTTTTGCTCATGATTTAATTAAATGACCTTTAAGACAAGTGAGCAGGAACATTCAACCCAAAGCTATGCTTTCTGTAACTCCAAGAGGGAGCAGTGATAACGCACAGCATTTATTAAAGGCTTTGCTCTTCTCAATCTATTTGGGATAGATGGCAATATATTACAATTATAGAGGTAGGATAAGCAATAAAGAGAGGAAATATTGCTACTCCTTAACTAACTAGTAAGATAAACTGTAATCACAGCTTTAGATGTTATATTAAGCAGTGATCAAAAAAAATTGTGAACAGGAAAATATATTAAGATATTGTTGTCAGATAATATTTAACTGCTGTTTATCATACACACCCTAAAAATTCACTACTGAACCTTTAAAACAGGAATCCCCTTCCCACTCCACTGCTGGTGCTGCAAATTTCCTTATATTGACTGAGTGAATATGCTCAGTACTCTTCTAGGGAACTATTAGTAAGGGCTGGAAAATACAGGTTGTTTCGCATGTCACTGTATTCTTTCAGGTTTCAGTTCTCAGCGTGTGCCATGGACACAGACACCTTTCCTCCAGTAAGGTTTGTCAAACCATATAGTCATCGAACACAAACACCTTGCGGGTAGGCATATGCACGTTGCAACACTTAATCAGCTAGCCGAAAGCAATCACTGAACCATCAACATGTATTTTAAAGAAAACATGGAATACCATGGAAGATACCAGGATGAGAGAATATCTGCTATAACACCTATCTGTAAAAATGAGAGCCTAATAAACTGTGTCTAGAAAGATAATCCTGTTACCAGACAAATCCCACAACACTACAGCATATTAGTTTGTGAAAAATTTGAATATTATACAGTGATAAAAAAAGTGATGCATAGATTTATCAGAAACAGATCCATCTTGTTTCCTCTTTGACAGAGCAATTGTCCAAGAGAGTAAGAAAGAAGCAGAAGACTTGCTAGATCTTGATTTTAAGAAGGCTTTCCACACAGTCCTACATGCTTTTCTCAAAAGTAAACTAGGGAAATACAGTGTAGTTGAGTTCACTATAACATACACATGGAACAGAGGTCACTTCTTGGTATAGTTCTACTCAATAATTTTATGAGTGACTTGGAAGATGAAGCAGTGGATTTTTAAGTTACACCAGCAGAAAGGAAGTGCCAGCACTTTGGATGACTGTGTTAGAGACTGAAGAGATGATCTGATATCAGCAGTATGAAGTCAGAAAACCAGACAAGTGTCATTTGCCACAGATATCAACTGCATGACTCCAAAATTGGAAATATTTTTGTGGGACACAGGACAGGAAAGAAATCTGAAGACTATACAGCCCCTAAACTGAATAAAAGCAAGCTGCATCAGATGGCTGAGGAAAGACGAATCTCACTGTAGCTGATATTAGCAAGAATATCTTATGTAAGATGTGGATGATTGTTCTGTTTGTTGGCACTGGGGAGACTCAGCTTGAGCACTTTGTCCTGTTTTGGGCACCGCATTTTAAAAATTATAGATACGAACTACAGTGAGTCCAGAGAAGAGCAAGAATGACAAGTGGTATGAAAAACTTGCAGCATGAGGGAAGGTCAAGAGAATAAGTTGTTTAGTCTAGAAAGAGAAGATGAGAACAATGTGACAGCAGCCTTCTTGTATACAGAGCTATCTGTTCTCCATGTCCATGGAGGGTAGGCAAGAAGGTGTTCATTTAATTTGCAGTAAAAAGGTTTTGCTGCACTCTTGGGAAAAAACTGTAAGTTGAAAGACAGTGATGCGGTGGAATAGGTTCCCAACAGAGCTTGTGGAATCCCCTGCACAGAACAGTCTTGTGCAGGAGTGAGATGTTTCTCCAGCATAGTCCAAGGCACCAAGGATGCCTCAAAGCATGATGAGAGAATAACTTTCTGTCAGTGTTCTGTGCTTTCTGTCACTCAGCTTTCTTATAAGAAAAGAATATCCTACCTGATTTCAACTTGTGACATAAAGTTTCTGTGTCCTACCAGTAATTTCCTGAGCTTCAGAGGATTTATTTACCCAGTTTCCATTATTTCAGTGTTCTCTCGTCTTGCTCAAGCTGCTCCCCAAAACTCATGGCAACACGTATGATACTATCACGCTCTCAATTTGGGTTTATTGCTCACATTCCCATTTTATGTAATATGAAAGAACATTCTCACATTTAGGCATATGCAATATACTGATAACAGTTTAAAAGGAAAATATTTGCATTAGTCTGGTTGTGATAATGCAAGCAAGTAAATATTTAGCTGACTATTTAGTGGCAGAGTAGTTGAGAAATGCTGTAAACTCCAAAACCAGATATATAACCAGAAAATTCAGTTCCCTTCAGTCCTTTCACAGAAGCAGAGTCTTTGCTGCTTTCCACATGTCTGGACATGCCAGTGATTCAACTCATCTTACTTCAAATGACACTTTAAAATAAGTCTGTGCTGTAATGCATAGAAGGAACCTGCTGTGCAATAACATCTTATGTAAATTGTGACCTGTGGTTGTTGCTACAGCTCCACTAAGCGTTACAAGCACGTTTCACCCCTCCACTTTAACTGGCCACTGCTTGTCTTAAACACCTGCCTTGTGTTTGAGACTGCAAACTTTTCAGGTCAGAGTTTATCTGATGTCTTTATAGTGCCTCACACACTGCCCTTCTGCCTGCCATTCCCATCTGCACTCTGATCATTGTCCATGCTGCCTCCTTTAGTTCTACAAATCCAAGCTATGTCTAAACTCTTCTTTGTAACAACTTTAAGAGAAAATTTTCTTGGCAATCCAGAGGTATCCTCTGGGATCTTTATTAATGCACCATGATCCCTTATACTGCAACATTAATATCTCTTTCTTTGGCTAATGCAATGCTGCCCTACTTCTATATTTCCAGAAGGCATCTGCATTGCTTATTTGCCTGTTCCTATGGTCCTCTCCCCTTTTTTGCTCTTCTGCTGGGTCCTCCTACACTGCCACATCAAATGAACTGCTCCTTGCTCTTCTCAGGCTGCCTCATGGCTTGCTGCCATCCTCCCTAGCAGTCAGTTCTGTTCTGTTGGCCAGATTCCACCACCCACATCCTAGATTTTCAGGCATGTACTTGCATATTCCCAGCTCAAGGTTTCTCAGCAGTTGGCAAAATCAGATTTTGCTGCCACAGCAAGTAGGCTGCTGGTGTGCTGACACTGTCAATAATACTTTTTAGTAGTTTCCTCAACTCTCTTTTGTACTGACAGTCCATATCAGTCGCCTCTCTCTCTTCCCTCCCTCCTCCCCCCCGGCCCCTTTGAGGTTAGAAATTGATTGAAGAAGGAAGTGTTCATTTGTTTCTCCATCCAACACAATAGTGTCTTGGTCAATGACTGGAACTTACAGACAAGTCATACAGTCACCATTGGCATCTCCAGATTTCTGCTTCCCAATGCAACATACGTGGTTTTTAACAAGAACAACAAACAAAGTTACTCCCAAATTTGGATTCTGATCATTGCATTTCTTTATTTTCTTTTAGCAGATCCAGCTCTCATTACCTTATCAGTTCAGTCACTCTATGTCTCTTAAGCATTGCCTAAGACTTTTTTATTTTTCTTTTTATGTTCTTTGCTGGTTATTTTGTCTTCTTCAACAGATAAACTTTGAATCATAGCTCTTCCTGCTTGGTCATTTTTCCATGTCCAAATTATATTACCATTTTTCATTCCAGTGAATCATATAATCAGTCACTTCTGTTTCACATTAACCTCGAAGTGCTTTATATACTCAGGTGAGTTGTCTGCCTATTCCATAGAGAAGCTCACTGGAGTCTGTGGTGACCTCTAATGGCTGTATAAACCCTGTACTGAGCACAAGAGAGGGATTTCTGGGTTTCTCACCTTTCTGTTTATTTACAAAGAACATGTTGAAGAATTCTAGTGCTATTCTTTTTTACTCAAACTGATAGCTCTGTAATTAGAATTAATCCAATATGCCTTTTACTGTTGCTCATCTTTTTCAACTATTATTTGAATACCCTTGGAATTGGAGAAAATAAAATATCTAGAAGGTCAGCAGCATGCAGGTACCCTCAGCTGTGCATCTTTGTTCCCAGTGCTGACAACCCATAGGCCTGAATGCCTTTCAGAAATTAGCACATTCATAAAGGTCAACTAGCTAAAGTTCACTGTGAGCAAAATAGAAGCAATAATTTGGGGAAATGGAAAATATTTGACAGAACTAGCCACAGTATTTCCTACTGTGGGGAGCCCTGCTCTGTCAGATAGCCAGTTGTAGTTATCATCTTTATGGATTTGCAGAACCATGTTGGTATTGTTGGTGAGTGGCAGAAGTGCTAGAGCTGCATATCTGGCAACTTGGTCACGGTGACTTCACTGTTGCTGGGACTTTCAGCAACTTTCAGCGTGTTTACTGCAGCATACTGTACTTGGCAAGAAGTTACAACCATGCTGGAAAGAGTCGCTACAACAGCATTTGTGCCTTCAGCAAGACTGGAGATCTCATTACTATGCTCGTTTTGCCAGATGGCTGATGTATGACAATGTGCTTTGAAGTCCAAGGTCTCCAACTGGAATGAAGGATCTTCAGACAAGACGTACCTGCTCTGTGCAACACAGCGTGTAAGCTGTTAATGAAGATTATTTGTAAGAACTCATTTCATTTATTAAAATATAACTACATGTACAGACAGTGGCAAATGAATAGGAGGGCCAGGCAGAAACCACAGTTGGCATGAAAAAAAAACCCAGAAGTCAGAATAGAGCACACCATGAGTCACACTCATGGTTTGTGGCTAGGACAGAAAAGGAGAATTATCGTTACCATATACGAGGTTGGACTTCATGGGAAATCATAGGATTGCTTTGGAACTATGAAACTGCAGAACTTGGTAGGTTTTGGCCAAGTCCCAAAAGCCCTCATTCAGATTTCACTATCTGAAGTACCGTTTGACCGAGTAAGGAGACTAAACCCAAATGAACTGGATTTGGCCTCTTCTGGACTCTTGGACACCTTGCCATTCTGTAGAAAAAAGTTTTAGCATATGAACCATTTGTTGAGGAAAAAAATACTTCTTTTTCTGCTTTTTGCTCAAAAAGTGGGAAAAATTGTCAAGCTTGGTAAAAATTCATTAGCATTGGGTAAGAACTGCAAAATATATCTGCAATGCAAAATATATCTTCAATTGAAGATATTGAACTACAATTGAACTTCAATTGAACTGCAAAATATATCTTCAATTATAAAAAAAATCTCAGAAGTTTACCTGTTTTGTTGCTAATTGGACTTAGTTTTGAGGTCTCAAAAGCCCTAAGTCCAATCTCTTGACTGAACAGAGAGCTGTTTTAAGAAAATAGGATTCATAATCCCCTATAATTTTTTAGAGAGAGTCACTGTGTTCTCATTAAATGAGAGGACTCATCTTCCATCCTTTCCAAGACCAGTTTTCATAAGTACTGCAATGATTGAGTTTTACTGGCACAGAAGTTACTGGAAAACAAATACATTGGTGGCAGTTTCAATTTATATTTGCAGCCCTGGAAAAAGTTTCAAACAGCAATTTGAACCATACAGGAAATCCACAGATGTGAGTGTGATCTAAAAATGGCACTACTTGGGATAGTGGTTTGGTACAGAAGCACTGGGCAGACACAGAAGATTTCATACTCAGGGTAACAAAAAAGGGAAAACAAGCTTTAAAGAAGCAGTGAGAGTCAGAGGATCATTACATTCAGAGAATATAAAAAGGCAAAAAAGTTTTATTTTTTACTTAATGCAGAAACAAAAGAAAATCATAAAGGATTTTAAGATAGTGAGATTTTTTTAATGAGGGAAATCAGTTAAAAAGTCATCTTTAGGAATTTTTAAGCAGGTTCTTCATTAAAAGCCAAATCTAAGTACAATTTGAGCTGTAAAAAAGAGTAGGGAAAAGGCTACTTACTGTCTGACCCAACATTTTCAAAAGAATTTTTCTATACCAGACAGCTATCAGAAACAGAAATGCAAACAAAGGCCTCCAAGAAAAGGATCAAGTAAAAAAGTTAGGAAAAGTTTCCAGAAAACAAAAAGAATAATGATAAGAAATATGCCAGACAAGCAACAATGTATGTGATGTGACTGTTCACATGAGAAGTGTTCATCATTTGATGTATATATGAAAATAAGGTAGACCAGGAACTATGTTTAGTCACGAGTCCATGCTGGGAGTCCATGAAGCAGCGTTCCTAACCTAATCAATTGAAGAACCAGATTCAGAAGGGTATTATTAGAGACAGGAGTTACAAAAGGTTTTATCAGAAAAAAATCTGGTGTCCTAAATGTTGAGAAATGCCAAGGAAAAAGTGGGTATTGCTAGAAGCTGAGATAAGTTCAACTTTGCAAAGAAAATGAGCAATAGCAAAAATATTTTTGACTGTTAAATAAAGAGTGAGGAAGGAAGAGGCTTCTCATTAAACATGTGGCTGTGATTAGTAAGCAATAACAGATAATGTAGGTTTGGCCCCTAAAGTAACTGAGTAATTTGCCTCTGAGTTTGGTAGGAAGGATGACATTGGGCATGAAGGCTGTGTTGGAGGAGTTAATGGAAGTAGACTCCTCCAGAGGTGGGGAGGAAAAGATGTGGAGAACATTTTTGTTCAGACCCCCCACAAAAGTCAAAGAAATGTTACAGAGCAATTAGCACTCTGTCTTCAGTACAGCAGCTGGAACTGACAGTATTTTAAAACCTCCTTCATACCAAGGAATTCAGCCACGTCAGGCACTGCTGAAATCATTACCTACCATCGGGCAGTTGCCTAGTGGAAAGCATTTGATGCTCCTTATCCCAGTGCTCTCCCACAGAAAAGTGAGTCTTTTTCAAAAATACCTTTTCTGCTGGCACTTCCCCAGAGAGGCCAGTGCCTGAGTAAGCCTGATAAGTGGGTGAAACATTAAAAAAGAATGTCTCCTTGCCTCTTGCTATTCTTATTTCTTTAAATGAACAGAACAGCAGAAGACCGTAGACTGTAAAGGTATTAGCTAATTAAAATTGTGTATTTTTGGAGTTTCCTTTAAAAGAACACATTCAAGAACCATTTTAGAAGAAAGGATCTTCATTTAAAATGCCTTAAAGTGACTGTGGAAGAAAGTACTGGAGAAATATTAAAAAGAATAGCAATTACTTTGGAGTAACTGTAAAAACTAATAGAAACAATTAAGATGAAATAAACATAAGCAAAGCTAAAATGAATTACAACATAAAACACTCACATGAATACTATGATTAAAGTAAAGAGGGATTGCATATCCTATTATGAATGTTTAGTGCCTTTATTTTTAACATTGTGGTTTATATTATGGGTATAATGACCTTTCAGAAATCGCAGATAAATGACAATTTCAAGCTAAGAATTTTTCAACTACTTAAGGAAAGTTTGAATGCCAAGTTTTCTTATGATTTTTATTGCAGTATATTTACTTTAAAAGCTACAGATATATAAACTAGAGCAAAGAACCCTTTACTCAGAAATATCATTTGTTTGGAATTCCTATGGCTCTGCTTTCTTACAGAGATATGCATATATATAAATAATCACAATAAATCTGAAAAATAAAATCTCAATGCTAACAGCTTAATGTACACAATATTTCACATAAAATTTTATCTTGAAAGCTAATTTTAAAATTCAATTGATAGGAAAAGCTCATGCAACGATTTGTATGAGCCTATGAAAAAAAAATTATTAAATAATTTCCTACCTAAGGTATTCTTTATAGATACAAAATAATAGTCTGTTCTGTATGTTTTTGACAGACATATGTATCCTCTACTGATGACTTTTTTTGTATTTTCGTGTTTAATTTTCGTATTACTGGTGGATGAATTTCATAAGACATATCAATCTCCTTTCAAGACTGGGACAAACAGATGAAGTGATACAAAAAGCACTGATGTGTGATATAAGATGGCCATGACCTTTTTCAGAATGCTAGAAATATATTTGCTAAAAAGGCAAATAGACATTTTTGGAGATCATGTTATCCCTATGGAAGATAAAGCCCAGTCTGGGAGACCTCTTGAATAACGATACCAGCTCTTTCTTAGCACCGCTGAAGTGTAAAATGGACACCATTGTGACTACAGATATTGTGAAAGACCCAGATTGAGTTTAATGGCCCCAGTGAAGTCATTCAACTTCAGCAAGGTTTTCAGCTGGATCAAATTAATGTGACTGTTGAAATGGATTTTGCTATGGCTACACGGACCAGCTGAGGTGCTGTGTTATGGTGGTGCTGCAGAGTGATGACATTAACTCGGGGCAAAGAAGTAATGGACTGAACAGCCTAATGCAAATAGTAGCAAAACTTTTGTGTATGTGTGTATGTGTGTATGTGTGTATGCCTTATTGAGTGAGTTCATGGTGAAGAATTGAAGGCTACTCAGCCTTTGATCACTGCTTCATGCTGTTGTCTAAGGTGTTTCTTAAAACCTCTTGGGCAGAGAAATTCAGCTAGTCAAAGTGCTGGTATAGGACTGGTTTGCTGGGAGCACTGTGAGGTGGCTGCACAGGGCCACACACTAGATTTATGATGATCTAATTCAAATTTGTGCAGCTGCCTGGCTTTGTATAACTTTACTTGCTTTATGCTGCATTATGTGTGGCGCCACTTCTCTTGGACTGGCAGTTAGTTTGGAGGAGGATCTGGTATTGTGTTTCCAGTGTTTTAAATACATTTTTATATTTGGACATTGTTAGGCTTAAATTAGGATAAGAATCTAGTAGAGTGGAAAAGAAATCAAAATGACAAGCTAAGTAGATAAATTTACCTACTATTCCTCAGTCATTTCGGTTTCCGAGTGTTTATAAGCTTCTGCCCAGAGTGGTTATCCTTAGCTGAGGTTGATGCTCCTTAGCTAACTGTTTCTATTGTAATGACCTTCGGCTTCCCTTTACTGAGCATCTGTTATGCAAATACTGGCAGGGTCATGATAACTGCATTCCTATGACATCGCACTTTCAGCAGGTGGGACTTGTGCCAAGTGCGGGAGAAAGATACTGCGAATTTTCAGCTAGAGTGTACCATGTTTTATGCCAAATTATGTAGTTGTGTTTTACTTCTTCACTGACATCAGTCTTAGGAGGGAAAAATAACTAAGGACTCTGATATTTCCACAGTTAATGTTGTGCTCCACATTCCGGGTGGGCTATTAAGGAAAAATGTAATTGAAAATAAGACAAAATTATTCAGAAGCACAAATCTCACTGATTTTCAGTAAGTTTCCAGTCTGCAGTTTCTACTGGAGTGAAGGAGGCTACCTGTGGATCTGCGGGGACTATCTAACATGATTAACAGGGAGATAAGAGAAACACGAGTAGCCATCTATCCCTCCCCCCACCCTGGGTGTGCACGGCAAGCATTGAGCATAGGTACATTCCTTGTTGCCAAAGAAAATTGACTGCAATTTGTAGACAAGGCTTTGTTTTCAATCAGTATACAATACTGTTGTTGCCACACTTTGTTTAATGTGTTTTAAACAGTAGAGAAACTGGTGACTGCTTTCCAAATGAGTTATGTTTGTAGAGGGTTTAGTGCTCTTAAGGAAGCAATCTGCAAAGATTCAATGGAATCTGTGTAAAGAAGAGGCTGCGATCAGTTTCTGTGTTCACTGATCCATGTATTTTTTGTGGGATTAATTTGCAACGCTTTACATATTTCTATTTCACTTCTTGAATTGACCACACTGTTACGGCTTATTTCTTGCTGACTGGCTTTGTGAAGTTTTCATCTGGACTGATTAATCAGAGATTAGGGTACAGGTGCGTTTGGGGAGGCTGATTTGTTAATGCAGCCTCCCTTCCTGAAACCCTCCTTAATGCTCTCACAGGACAGAGGGTGTGCTGTGTGATGCAGCCCAGCTCTTACAATAGTGAAGGCGTCATCAGAGCCACTGACTAGAGAACAGCTGAACCTGCCAGCTCAGGGAGTGCTTGGTAGCTCTAAGTGAGCGGGGTTTGGCCAGAAACTGCCGAATCCTCAGACATATAGCCTGCTCCAGACAGGAACTTGCTCTCAGTACTCAGGGTAGTAAGAAGATTAGGATTCCTCTTTAATAATATTTTATTACAATAAAATATGTAAAAGATGTGTAATTACAAGGCTTCTCAAGAAATTGCTAGAAGATAAAAACGGCCAGTTCTGAGTTCAGCTCAGTTCGAAGATACTTATGCATGACTGCTAACTTCGGCAGAGATCTTTGTGGCATGGATTTTTCCAGACTGCTTGCTTAATAAGATGATAAGAAAAGGTAAACACAAGTGTTTTGCTGAAGAAGTGCTTAAACAATTGTGTTGAGTGAGTACCTCCAAAATAAGACTTATTTTTCCCATAGCCTTGTCCATATTATCAAATTCTCAATTTCCCAGCAAGATAATGCTTTTATGACTGGAGTAAACAAGTCCTTGAACACAGATTATAGGGTGGTTTTGTTGTTTTGTTTTTTTTCTGTCTTTCATGGGATTTGCAATTTTCTCCACAATGTCATATGATGGAAAATGATAACAAAGCTGCCCTCAGATGCTAATCTGCATTCACCACAAATTCAAGCAGTTTAAGTGAAGGCTGGAGAATGATGGTAAAAGCACCTTGAAATGCTCTCTGAGTAACTTCAGTCCATGAATGGGTTACCTGGTGAAGAGTGAGCTCAAACCAGTCCCCTCAATCATTAGTAAGAGTGATAGAGATATTGAGAGACAGAATAAAGACTAAAAGTTATGTACCATCAACCCAGGAATAACTTTGAGTAACAGGCTATCCTGACACCCAAAAAAGGTGGAATCCAGTACCTTATTGGCACTGTTACCCCCAGACTAGACACCCTTCACTTTCACACACAAACATACCCACTAGTCAATGTGCTACACTCGGAAAGGGCTCTAAGGAAAGAAGACTATAAGGAAAATGTGATGGAACTAAATTTTTTAGAGTATGAAGAACAGGAGATTGAGCAGAGGTGTAATAATAGTATGAATTCAGCTTACTTACATGAAGCTCTGATGAAAATAGATGTATTGAAATGCCTGAGCTGCACCTGATAGGGATCCACAACCTGACAGGCCTAAGTCAGTATAGAGAGAGAAAGATGACAAGTGAACTTTTATAATGAATTGTAACGATGGCCCCTTAATAAAACTGAACAATAAAATGTTTGATGCCAGCTGGACCTTTGTGGCTGCTAACTGTAACAATGGTAAATAATAAAAATGTTTGGTTTTCCAGCAGTGCTGAAAGATGTGAGTGAACTTTATCTTCATAAACATGCTTGGGAGAGTCACTGAGTAATTTCTATGCCATTCCCAGACAGAAACAGCACACCTGGCTTAAGCAGATAGAGCTCTCCTTGAAGCCGGTAGGAGTTGCTGTGATAGCCGGAACTGAATGTGGCCTGATGTGACAAATATCTGAGAACAGAACAGAAAAGTCCTACTACCAAGCTCATGCTTTAACCACAAGAACAACCTCTTTACGAGGAAAATGTATTCTCTTTTGTATAATCTGACAAATATGTATTATTCCAAAGAAAATGTATTTTGGAGAGGGGAAAACAAAAGAAATGTGGAGAAATTCAATCAGTATTACCTAATCTTCCTCCCTTCATCTGCGTGTTCTCAACTCATTGATATTGCACAGGCTGTGTTAGAAAAAAACAAATCAATCATGCCATGGCACCGTTACTGGCTCAGCCTCTCTCCAGCCAATGATAAGTTACCTATTTTTTTTTTCCTTATTAAAGAATGCATTTCTTCCTAGTGGGAGAAACACCATCACTCTTACTAATGCCAGTGCAGGTGGAGACACTCCACAGTGTCATCCTCACCTCCCCACATACCCCTGTACTCCTATAGACAAACTGAATACTAAGAAGTGTTTTCCTCTCTGTGTTGGGATTCTTCTTACATGACAATCAATAAACAAATAATAACAGTGGAGTTGCAATAAATCATGAAGCTGGGGAAATGTAGCAAAGTGGGCAAACTGCAGGTTTTAGTTTCAAGTCAGGAAATCAAACTCTCTGTGAAGCCATGTTCTGCAGCAGGACCATAGCTTTTGTCTATAATATTAACTGGCTGTACTTTTGGTGCTAACCCAGTGGAAAATGATTTTGTTTTATTTTATGCCAAATTTTCCCTATTGTTCTGAAGAGTTTTGCCTGTGTAAGAACTGTGCAGTCCTTTCTTCATCTACTTAAGAGCTGTATTATAATGTCAGAAGAATGAACTGGTTGTATGATTCAGCTAATTCAGACTAGTCTATTTACTTCATTTTTTTAACAAATGAAAACATATTTTAGAGATAGACAAGTCTGAATGTTAGACTTGTGTGCTACCTTCATGTATAAAAGTACGTGAAGAGGGACTAAGTCATGAAGAAAACTCATTGGCAAAATACTGTAAAATTTGGTGCATATATCATATAGGTGCATGTGTGAGAGGGATTGTATTTGATCCTTGTTTAACACATGTGTACCCCAGTTTTAAAACTTAGAAAGTTCAATAATACCTGCTTTAATAAAATAGAAAACCTGCAGAAGCCTAACACTCCCCTCTGCTCCCCAACTGGAAAGTGAACCTCTGCTAATTGGTCTGAAGGAAAAGGTATGTATTTCTGGACCTCTCTTTCTGTGATCACACCCCAGATGTTCCTGTACTCCCTCAATCCACAATTTCACAGTTGTAAACACAGTCATATGGCCACTGGCTACTGGACGTGAGCTCTGTCTTGTAGCACTGTAGAAACAAGTTACCAAACTTGAAATGTGAGTTAAGCTGTTTGAGGAAGCACTTGGGTATTATATGTGATGAGCTGAAGTCTGGTCACAGGGTACTTCAGCTAATGTCTTCTTCAGCTTACCCTGTTCCAGTCCGGTCTGATTATTCCTCACAGCCTTTCTCTGTACTTTGCTATAATAGGACAAAATCACTACAAGTTCCAAATTTTTGCCAAGTGGTTTTGGTCCTGCTCTGCAGCACACATCCAGCTTAGACTTGGTTTGCTTTCTCAAGCAATGTTACCATTTACATTTGTGTTCTAAACATGCATCAGTTTCAGCAGTCCTGATCTATAATTGGGTGCTGCAGACCCCAGATTGATGTGACTAGTTCTCAGATTTTCTTCTCTTGGCTTGTTTTTCCATTGGTATTTCTTGTAACAGTCTTCCCTTGGTGATCTTTTTCTGAGTACCTTGGAAGTCACAGAAGCTGAGGATCCACATCAATCAGCTCTAATGGAAGCATAGTGGTTCCCTAGATGCCTTTGAAAGAGAAAGAGTAGAAGTCAAGTAATTTGGAGTGTGCCAACCAACATAATGCAAAATAATGGAAAAAAGTTCTTGGACCCAAGGCGATGTGTTCTGCTTAAGATTCTGTTCTCACACATTTCTTGCCATATCTTATCATTGCCCACAGAAAAGGCATTCATCATAACAAGCAAAAAAGAGGGTTATAATCTGCGGTTGACCTTTGATGGAGATAATGATGTATTTTCCTCTAAAAATCTGTGTGAGGCAAAGTTATTCATAGCTTCATGAAAATGCCCTGTTTAAAACCAGTGTATTGTTTTAAGTGAAAAAAAATCACATTTGATTATAGTTTAGAAATGGCACAATCCTACCCTGCACACAATAAAGACGCTATATTTATGCGAAGATTTGACAACAGTCCTTATAGAATAAGTTAAAGAGGCTGGGATACAGTTTAGTTATAAAATAAATACAAATACATACATAAAAATAAAACCAGAAGAAAGCTCATGTTTTGCAAGTTTTTAAATATGAAGTTCAGAGCTGGAATCATCAGACAAACTTAAGAATGGAGCAAAAGTGTCATAAGATTTTACTCTGTACTATTTGGACCTAAAATCTCTCCCTGAATCATGTTACAGTAGTTTGATGCATTTAAAATTCCTGTGAGGCTTCATAAAATTTGTTTTTCTCATCTTGTAAAGCACATTGACTGCCTTTCAATTTCTGAACAATATCATACATAGCAGTCCTGATCTATACAATGAATCTGAAGGGCACAGCCTTGTTCAGGCTACCCCTATTGAGCCAGTCCATGTTAAAATAAAGATAGAGTTTATTTGAAGATCTCAACATCAAACTCTTTAATTAGTCCTGTTCAGCTCACTTCCAAAGTATTAATGCTAGCAATTACCACAGAAGTAAATCTGCTGGGAGAACAATTTTATGGGTGAAACTGGTTCTAATATTTGTTTTCTTCAGTTGTTCAGGCTTGTAAATTTTCCTGATGTTCTGCAATACCTCTTGAAGTTTGTGACCTTTTTTTGAGATGGGTTGACAGATAAAAATAAGTACAAGAGAGCAACTCATGTTTGCAGTGATTTGGAGTTATATGCCTCTGAAAGTCAACAGTAAGTTTAAATGTTTAAACATATTTGTTAAGTACTGTGTTAGTTTAAATATTGAAAGGGGTACTTGGAGAATGGAGGTTGACCATATAGAAATTTTCATACCAGACACAGATTAAAATAAATTCTATAAGGAAAAATCTATTTATGAAAGAGTTTTGGAGCTTCCCTATTATTAATGCTTCATATTAGACTTGTGGCATGCTCCAAACTGTTTGTTATTGGGAATGTATTAAGTACCTAACTGATAAGAGACTGGGGATGGAGGAAAGAGGAGTAGAGAACTGGAAGTTTAGGCATCTGGACAGTTTAGGAGGTGAATTTTGGATCCTAGGATAAACACAGTAGCAAAATAATGAGCTGATACTGGGGTATCAGCTGAGACAACTTTAAGGAGCAATTAAAATATCAGCATTATCATCCAGTCTACATAAATAGGGCAGGCTGTTCAGAACTCTGAGTTGCCAAGTCTGGTATTTTACTGTGCTATAATTTATAGCTGTTCTAAAGTAAACTAGGTATGAGATCTTACCAAGTCACCTTGAAAATATGGCCTTTTGCTGAAAAATTATGGGAGAACTTATTTACATTCATAGAAGCACACACTGAACTACTTTCTGAGCAGGGATAGATTCGTGAATCACTGTACTGGGCAGTGACTAATTAGGCCTCCAATATGCTGTGCACAGTAGAAGTAATGCAAAAGTAAAGCTTTTCAAGTACCTGAACCACAGCTAGAAACATATTTATTTCAATCTACATGCCTCTACTTCCAAGGAATTCAAACATCAAAAAAAGTTTTCCGTCATCTCAGGCTCGTTATAGTTTCATTTAGACATCAGGTTAAAAATAAAAACCTATCAAATTCTGATGAAATATCCTGTACAAGTTTACACAGACTTGCTACTGTGATGATCCTGGAATATTTTTCCTACTCCTCTCCAAGGCATACCTGAGAACATCTTTTGTTAATTAAAAAGTTGTGGTGTTTTCTGTGTTCTTTTTGTCAGGGTGCAGCTCTCAGGCAAATATAGCATTTTAAAAAGATTCTGTCCATACTTCAGGATAAACTCAGAAAGAAAAAAGGGCAATCCAGAGCAGATGGGAAATGATCCACCAAAATAATCATTATGTGGTGTCTTTTCATGCAACACAAAATGAAGGGTTCAGATTTCTTGAGCAAATAAGGAAAACAAATACATTTGTGCAATTTCTCAGCTTCTGTAAATAGATTGAGCTTCACCGACCTCAGCAGGACAAGCAGGGCCTGCATTTCATTTTATTATTCACATTATAGTATAACCATGAAGACATAATACAGTCCAGAGGTAGAAGAGAGATCATAAGGGGGACATTTCTTTCTCAAAGGCAGGTTGTAAGAGGTCACAAAGGCAAGGACTTGGCAGAGAGGCAGAGAGTGGAGTTCGCAGATGCTTTTTGCTAACGTACCGCGGTGAAAGATTGCGCATTTCAGAGCTCCAGTGCTGGCGCTGTGGGTGAGGAGCATGGAAGCACCATCCAGCACAAGCATGAAAGCGCAGGGCTGTGATCCCTCCAGCAGCAACAATCCTGGATGAACTTTCCCCCTTTAGACACCACTTTTAATTTTACCATCTCTCAGACCCCTGGGGCTGTACCTCTGCACATGCAGAGATCAAGCTTTCTCTGTACATGCCCAGAGCTGTCCTGGTCTTGACAAGAACAAGCAGCTCTGAGCCAGTGACTCCTGAATTTTCTGTTGTGCTCTTTCAGCAGGGCGTGTGGTGAAAAGTTTTATTCTCATCCCACAGACTGATATGCAGGCTGCTTTTCTGAGTGTGGTGGGTTTGAACCCCTCAGGCTAAGAAAGGAAATTAATTCCATTCTCTCAACATTTGCATTTGTGATACCCACCCCCAAAAAACCCAACAAAAACAAAAACAAAACTCAATAAAACCCCCTAACAACAAATAAAAAATCAGTGTGGTGAGCAGTTGTTTCTTAAAAGCAGTAACAAAGAGAGCTGTTTATATTTTTTGAAGGAGTTTCGCCTCTTGGCTTTCTCCAGGGCTGCGTGCAGGCTGGGCAGCCACAGCAGCGGGCAGAGCTGGCTACCTGTGGTGCCGTGCCAGCCACCGGTTTCAGATCATCCTCTGCCCTTAGCACTCCCTAATAAGTAGGTTTCAGCAGCTGCCTGCTGAGTCTACTGATTTAGGCAGGTCCAAGATTAGCATGCTGACTGCTTTGGATGTCATTCAGAAGTACCTGGCTCTCCTCTGAAGACATATGGCTGTAAAGATTTCACTCCCGGACTTCAGCTGGTGGCCAGTGCTTTCCTGAGGCTAGTTTCTATGTGCCCCCTGGGAAAGGAGCAGAGATCAAAACTGGCACTTAAATAGACCTTCTTTGTAAAAATATTTTTAAATTCTTGAGGGATAAAACAGGGGCAATTCGTAAGCTCACTCTTTTGCTGTAAATATATCCTCCATGAAAATAGTCACAAAATGCTTTATGTATATTCTTATATGTACAACATGTATTCAAGGTCTAAGTCTGCTGTACCTGAAAACGTCACAAATTAGACACACCAGGACAGGTTGTTGTGTAAAACTTTCATAAAATTTTAAAGCTGCTGTATATTTTTTCTTGTGTCTGAAGAAACTATCACCTCCATTAGTAGTTAGCACAGATTAAATAATTCTTAAAAGAAAGACACACTTTTGTTACTTAATCATTTACAAAGAGCACTTCTATACAACTGGTAGTCCATATTCTAAATTGATTTAAGCCATCTCACCTCTGCTGATTTTGGTATAGTCTTGTTGATTTATGCTTGCCTAAGTTCTTGCCCCAGAGTATCTGTTACCACATGGAGTGTTACATGTTCTAAAGTGTGCTGAAGGGAAAACAGCTCTGTTTAAAGGACTAAATATAGTCCTTTCTGGTGGAAATTTCATGAAAATTAAATTATTTTGGAAATTAAAATTATCTTTCCTTAGCTTAAATTTTGCATTTTTCAGATGCCATTGCAAATGCATTCTCATGCAAATACAGTGTTTCCTAAAAATAAAGGGACAAGATATCTCATTATTTTATGATCTAGCATTATTCAAGCAGTCCTGCTAGTTAGCTCTTTTCAAAGCTTCCAGATGTCATTGTAAACTATATATCAGTGTTTCCATTTTATTATAGTTTTATATTGAAATTCGTCAAATTTCACCTCCCAAGGTGTGATGTCATTCACGTTAATGAAATCAGTTGGGCTGTAGTCTTGCTGGAAGAAAGGAGGCAGTGATTATAATCAGTCACTACAAGTGCTGCTAAATATCAAACAAATAGAATAACAACAAACTTTAAAGCCTTGTAAGGTACTACTTTACTGTCAGTGCAGCTAGGTCGTTTTCTTCATATAATAATGGAAACATTGAACTACAGAATGGTTTCAATTGGAAGGGACCTTTAACGATCATCTACTTCCTGCCATGGGCAGGGACATCTTTCATTAGATCAGGTTGCTCAAAAGCCCAATTCAACCTGGCCTTGAATGCTCCTAGGGACGGGACATCTACCACCTCTCTGAGCAGCCTGTTCCAGCATTTCACAACCTTCATCATAAAAAATGTCTTCCTTATGTTCAATAAGGAACCTACTTTCTTTCAGCTTAAAACTGTTGCTCGTTTTCCTGTCACTACAGGCCTTGGTAAAAAGTCTCTCTCCATCTTTCTTATAAGCCTCCTTGAAGTATTGAAAGGCCACAATAAGGTTTCCCCAGAGTCTTCTCCAGGCTGAACAACCCAAACTCTCTCAGCCTTTCTTCATAGTCCAGATCTCTAATCATTTTCATAGGCCTCTTCTGGACCTCTGCTAGCAGGTCCATGTCTTTATTGTGCTGGGGTCCCAGAGCTGGATGCAGTACTCCAGGTGGGGTCTCATGAGAGCAGAGTAGAAAGGGAGAATCACCTCCCTTGATCTGCTGCTCATGCTTTTTCTATGCAGCCCAGGATATGATTCAAAAAAATATTTTCCAAGCTGTAAAAACACATGAAAACAATGGGATCTTCTGAATTTTCTTTGCTGATATATGACCAGGGAGATTCTCTTTCAACTGAAAAAGCCATTTAGTGCTTTTTTTACTATCTTTAAGTATCAACAAGGCCCTCCAGCTTGAGAAGTGCAGGTGTTTAGTGCATGAAAATAGCAAAAGCACAGCTGAGTAGTATATAAAGGAGCACAGCTGTGACAGCTTCATGATCTGTGCTAGCCACTGCATTGAGCAGGCCTGGGCTTTTCCAGACCACCTTCTCCACTCAATGAGGTCCTGCAAGGACAGTGCTCTGCAAGGCTGAGCATCTAGAAACAGACTGGTCATGGTCCTCAGCTCTGAGTGGGTGCTCAACCACTTAGGGTGCTAAGAGTAAAGCAAAGTGGAGATGCAGACTGCTGGAGCTGCTAGAAGCCCTGTCAGGACTGAAATGCTCTTGAAGTGTAAGGGACTGCTGGAGGATGAGGGAACAGCAATTCACTGTATACGCCGGCAGCACCTGCCAGCCCAGGGGAATATATACCCAAGACAGCCTTATTTCAACAACAGTTGATTCTGCAGCATTAAGTGGATTGAAAAGGTTTCAGTTCAGTCACATAGAGGAGGCTAGCATAAAATTTTGGTAATGAAATGTTAAACATCTGTATCTACAGAGCAGCACTCAGATCCTCCAGCTACTTTTAAACACTTTTTGATATTGGCAGCAATCTGGCCATAGCAGCCCAGAGCTCAACATAGGCTGATTTATCCTTGTCAGGGGGAGTATTTGTAAGTGATTATAGTGTAGTCAGCTTCTAGAACAGAAAAAAGTCATGAATACTGTGAACCACAGGAAAAACAAAACATATATGATTGTTCTACTCAAACATAGAATATCAAAGTTGGAGACACCACTACCTTGCAGTTGCTTTGTAGTGAAAAGGGTTAAAATAAGATAAACATGTTCCTTATAAACAACTAGATGAAAATGTATTCCACAAACAATGTTTCATAGTTATTTATGGGGTGGGTATGGATCCCTAGCATTAGTAATATATCCCTAACTGCTCCTGAGGTAGCTAAAAATATTTGCCTCCAGCCGGGTCCAGCCCTTGTCCTCACCTGGTAAGCTTCACAGGATGCTTTCATAAACCTGTTTGTGCAGTGCCTGCCCTCTCAAACACAAACTCCTGTTCTGTTGCTAGCCCTGCAGTAATTAATTCTCTGAACATGGATAGTAGTGAAGGCTGCTTTCCTACCTGTTTCTGTCTGTCAGTTGACTAGTTTTAATGAAATTTTCTGTTATCTTTGTATATCTCTAACCTGCTTCTGAAGAGCATTTTGGCCATGATACTTATGTATCATGCATCACATATGCACATATTTCACCACAGAAATCAGCTGGCAATACCTGTTGAGGAAAACTTGTGAATGTTCAGGCCTCATATCTCCTGTCAAACCTATACCCCTCTGTCAGGTTTGTTTGACATCAGACAAAGGAGGCAAAAGGCACTGTGGATGGCACAGATAAGCAGACAGACTGATGTTGCAAGTTTTACTTCCACTGGAAACATGCCTAGGGAAATCAAAGAAGCAAGCTGAAGATCAAGAATTAGTCTTTGAACAACGCACTTGGTGAGCCAAAGGATTCACTCAAGCTTATGAAGTGGGGTAGTGGTTTGACTTTGGTGGCCAAGGAATCTGAACTCTCACATGAAAAAGGACACTGACTGATGGGCACTTGAGTGTTACATGTGACTTCACTGCTAGAAACTGGAGAGTCACTGGAAACTTTCAACAGTCAAGGGGAAACAAAAGGCTCAGTGTGAACTGGGGTCCCAGAAGCTGCTACCACTTTGAGAAAATTACCCTGGGAAACAATGGTTGCTAGCAGAAGTGGGTAGCCCCGGGCTGGCAAGGATGTCACCCAGATAGATGCATGTTACAGCGAAATATGCAACTCATTCTCCAAAACCCCTGAAACAAGAAACCCAGTTCACCATTTTCCTCAAGCCATTCGTCAAACAGACAATAGCTTCAGCAAGCTGCCAGGGCAGAGCTCCTGGACCATGGGAAATGAGGACAAACAGCATCCCTGCCACCTGGCAGCAGTGCTGCCATGTGGTCACGGGGTGCCTGCTGGCCTCTGAAGGTGTGGTTGCAGCTACAGCAGCATATGGAACTGCAAGGCAGCTGGGAGGTTAAGTGTGATGGATGTTGTTATGTACTTGAAGTACTGCAGTGGGTCGCTGTTTGGTGGCGGTGTTTTGCTTCGCTGGGCAGAGGAGTTAGTGAGAAGCTTGGCCTTCTCAAAGGCCTTGGGAGAGTGAGCAAGGAGAAGCTACAACAGTTCTTAGAGGATCTAGAGGTAGTGACAACTCAGGAAGGGTGACACAGGTGCCAGGTGAAACGCACCACTGCCAGCCTCCTCTGTATCCCGTGGAGCAGTCCGTGGGGAAGCCCCTTCCCCTGTATGCTCCAAAAAGACCATTGGTCTGACCATATGGTTTGACCTAGGTCGTGATACCCAGAAACTTCTTTGGGGAGGGAAACAGCACTGAAACCTCCCTTACTTTCTCCCATGAGGGCCATGACACCACAAAGCGTCATGCTCACTCATGTTCCCCACGGCTGCGAAGCCGTGGTTTGCTCCTGTAGGGTAGAAGAGTTTCAAAGGACAGGGTGGAGAGCACTTTCACCCAGAACAGCCCTGGCCTTATGATGAGGGCGTGGGTTTTGATCTCCTTGGGCACAGGAGGGCGTAAAACGCACCTTTCCCACATCTAGGGTAAAAGCTCTGATGAAGGAGCTCCTAAATGCAGCAGAGGAGAGCGGCAACTGCTGCCACTGTACTTAGAGCAGCAGCTCTCTCTGTTTGGGAATGTTCACCAGTTCTAGCCCTTGGGCAAGACGGGTGGAGGTGCAGGTGCAGGAAAGTTGAGTTCATTGGATCTGACGGTGCTGGGGTGTGAGCTAACTTGATGCCATGACATGAGAGGCATTTCTGGACATGCCCACAGCAGAATTTCAGGAGTCTGGGGAATTTTAATGTGAAAAGCTGGCGCCTGCAGAGCTTAAGCACCTCCAGGGCGTGGCAACCAATGAGCAGGAATTTAGAAGACTTCAGTTTTTGAAGTGGGAGTTTAGTACCACTCAAAATATCTACTTTCCTTCTGTCAGGCTGGACATAGTTCCCTAAATTTGCTGGTGCCAGTGGTGTAACTGTACCTTGCTGAGTAGACACAGTATTTCTCCAATTCAAGGAGCATTATGCCTGGCAAAAGAATGAAAACTATAAGCAGAGATGATGCCACAATGGTCTGACTCTATAAGATTTATGGGGTTGTGGGAAGCCAGTTTGGATGAATCATAAATAATTGCATGTAATATACTAATTTAGTTGCAGAATGGGAGTGCATTTAGCTTTATACATTAATCCAAAAGACTATCCCTGTGTGCATTTGGGAAGAGTAATTTAGTAAATTCAAGCATGAGTCAAGGCAACTAAAAATAGAAAAAAACCCTATCCTAAATGGCTAAAAAATAAATGAAAAAAAGAGGAAGAAATGAAACCTGGTGTTGCAATTTGACAGCCCATTTTACACAAAAGAACACATAAAACACATGCATAGCTATTAATATATTTCTGAAGAAAAGTTTTTTCTAGTTTTATAAAGATACTATGTGCCATTTTAACACTGAGAATAAATTATGCATTTAGCAATATGTGCAACACGTTTATTGATAAATGTTGCAGGCACAGTGCTAGCGTCAGCTGTCTTTGATATTAACTTCATGTCTCGCAGACTCACAGCATTGTGAAAGTAGAATTTGACCTAATGCCTAAACTCCATACAGCTAAGTGGAAAAAAAAAGAACACCAACAACCAACCTGTCGAGTACTAGCACTTCAAAGGTTTGATGTTTTGCACTGGGGGCCTATTTTATCACATTGACCTTAGCTTATGCAGGCATCCCTCTGTGGAACCAAAGAAGTTATTTTGGTTGTAAATAGTAACGGTACCAGTCCCTAACTGGAGAAGTTCCTGAGGATGAGAAAAGCCCCATCCTATTCATGTCAAAGCTTTAAATTTATGGAAGCAGACAGAGAAGTCCCTGGACAATGGTGATGAATAGGAAGGTTGTGCTTGTAACTAAAGGGTGAGAGCTGTGCTGGGAGCAGCTCAGCCTGGTTTGCTGGAACTGGCTTTTAAAAACTGCTCTCAAAAAGATCTTATTCCAAATGCTGCACCAACTCTTCCTATCTTTGCCTACTCAGATCTAGCCTGAGGTCCCTACTGCTTGACATTGCTGAGGCAGCAGTGCTGCTACCATGGAGCATCCAGGGCTTCACAGAACTGCTACAGATTTAACGGGAATGCTGTTATGTCAAAGTTTTTATAACTTAAATAAGCAAGACACACAAGGGATACCAAAAGGCAAAGAGCTGGAAAGTAAAGCCCAAATCAGTCAGTGACAAAGCCAGGTCTAGAACATGAATCTCTGGCTGCCAACGCAAAAACTGATTTTTGGATGAGTTTGCTTGTCATTCCACATCTGTTTATTCCACCAGAGGGATGCATTTAGCATGTGATTTGCTGAACAAATATGTTTATAATTCCTCCCTTTCATTTTTCCCTTTCCAGAAGCAAACTTTCAGTTAGAACTGGCTGGAAACTTCTGACAACGTATTTTTCCACAATAAAATGTTTACCAGGTCCATAGTGTGGGATTTATAGTCAAAATGAAAATGAATTCACACTATAATATATATTACTTACCTGTATTATGATTTGAATCCTTTTCCTTGAATGCTTAATAAAAACCTATTCTATTAAGTGTTTCTAATTGTCTTTCAAAAGAAAGAAAAGAAAGAAAAGAAAGAAAAGAAAGAAAGAAAGAAAAGAAAGAAAGAAAGAAAGAAAGAAAGAAAGAAGGAAAGAAAGAAAGAAAGAAAGAAAGAAAGAAAGAAAGAAAGAAAGAAAGAAAGAAAGAAAGAAAGAAAGAAAGAAAGAAAGAAAGAAAGAAAGAAAGAAAGAAAGAAAGAAAGAAAGAAAGAAAGAAAGAAAGAAAGAAAGAAAGAAAGAAAGAAAGAAAGAAAGAAAGAAAGAAAGAAAGAAAGAAAGAAAGAAAGAAAGAAAGAAAGAAAGAAAGAAAGAAAGAAAGAAAGAAAGAAAGAAAAGAAAGAAAAGAAAGAGAGAGAAACTAATGTTCAAGTTTAGGAGATTATTTGCACACCGCTATGTATTTTTTACCATCTGTACTTTTGCAGTTTAAAATCTACAAATGGAAACTTTCTCAAATAGATGGATTTTGGAAACTCTACTGCGTAATTGTTCCGGATAATTCTTGGCCTGCAGATTTGTTTCAATTAGTGTGTTGTGACTGTCACATATTCAAAAAGAGAAATTTGAGTTGTTTTGATTATGTGAGGCCGGAGAAATAGGTCATACAATGCCCTTCCATTCTGACTGGCTGGGTCTATGCTTAGATCCAGATTCCTGTTTTGGAACTCGTATTCTGCATACTGTTAATAACTGCCAGCCTGTGCTTCAGCTTTTCTGGTTAAAAATATCTGGCAGTTAGATCATTTGCTTGAACAGAAGAAGGTATAAGCAGAGTCATTTTTTCTAAATATTTGCCTGATTACTTTTGCAAATTCTTGTTGCAATGATTTCCCAGACTGTTTAACATCCAGATAAAGCTCCTTGAACTTCTGGATGGGAACTCAGTGTGGGCAGACATTAAAGGAGCAAATACAGATGTATAAATAGATTTGAAACAATGCAAATTATATGGAAGCAAGTTTATCGAGATCCTCTGCCTGCCCAGCAGATATCACTTGGTATTCGGTATTCTGGTTTTCTGCCCCTCACCCCCAACTCCATGTCATGCTGTGTAGACTTTAGATACACTGCACAGCTGAGACAGGGTAAAGAAAACCTGAAGCTACTCAAGTGTCTCTTTGGGACCAGACAGATGTCTCTAGGGGTGCTTATATCACTACAAAAGGGCAGACATGATCAGAATCCACTCAAGTTTATTCCAGACCCGGTGCAAGAGGCCTATTTCAGAAGCACCACAATGCTTGAGCAGAAGCCACCTGAAAGAGGAGAGCTGGGTTTGCAACACTCAGACACTAAGTGCCTTAGTTGAACAGACTGCCTGCTCTGGTTTACTTATACTACATTCCTCTTTGGATGGTGCAGTCTCCGACCCTCTGTAGCTTGTCTTTCCTCAAACAAAAAGCATTGGAAAAGAGGTAGTCCCAAAAGACTGAAGATCAAATATGCCTGATAAATCAATACAGATGAATATGTGTAGTGCAGCCTTAGTTCTCAGGTAACATATTTTCTGCTCAGTGAGGTTTATTAGCCCAGGATCAGCATGGTTTATTACTGTGTTCACATAATTTCTTATCAGCCTATAATGGAGCAACACAAGTTCTTGTGTACTTGAAGTGGAGACAGAGTAAACTACTTTCTGTCTGAAGATTTTTGATGCTGAAATCGTCTTATTGTGTAATCAAAGTCTTTCATACAACTCTTTTTTTTTTTTTTTTTGAAGAGTCAGATTTGAAAGTAATTGAAATAATCTTTAATGATGTCTCTAGAACTTCATCTATCAGAAGCTGGAGAACGCTTTAATCAAGGAAATAGTCCCGCTAGTGCTGCTGATAAGACAGCTTCTATGAATAAGGACTACAGCAAGGAATTGCAAAATTAGGCTGGAAAAGTAACATTCTACACCTTAATTCTTTTCTTTCGCTATCTAATGCAAGAAATGCAAGTCCTAAGGGAGCACTAGTATAACTTTCGCAGAAGCTGTGTGTCTGTGTTTGTTTGAGGCTAATTTCTTTGCTATAACAAGGTTGACTGTACATTGACTAACAGATGTAAAATCCTTGCCTACTCCAACATGCTGGAAAATACACAGTTACTAATCATCCTGAGACAAGCTTGGACTAGCTGTGACAACACACATAAACCATAATTTTAAAAGCCAATGTCTCTTGAATTTACCAGGTCCCTTAATTTCTACTTTTCATTGAAAGTGCCAGAGACTCGTTCCTGGACCAATCTCCCTCCAGATCAAGGAAACAATAGAGAAGCTTTTTGTGAGGACTAGTTCTTGCCTATAAAAAGCATTTTGCAAAGTTTACATAAGCTCTATTTATTAGAGGATCAGATTTTTAGATTAAGAACAGTTATGCTGGCTAAAAGGAAGCTATCGGGTTTAGGATCTCAGAAGCACTTTTTCCATGTACATGCCTGCTGGTGGGCAGAAATATTCTGGAATTTTGAGACAGCAACAAAACTGTATTTAAATAATTTTTAGTTCTGGTTCACCTAATGTATGTCAATCTGGTTAGCCATATTCATCAAATATAGATTTAGATGATTTAAGAAACTATTGAGAGTGTGTAAATGTTATTTTTAATTTTATCATAAAATAATTGAAGTTACATTATTGTGACCAAAGTGTTAGTCCATGTGTAATATATAGAAAATTAGTTTAATTTCTGCTTACTTATACTGCTGGTGATCACTACTTTCCCTAATAATGTTTGGTACAAAAAAACCAGCTTATTAAACACAAAACATTATGTCACAAAAACATCTATGAGGTAGCCATGTGCAATGACTCTATGATCAGATTTATGATTTGTTTCGTAAATATGATTCATTGGCCAATTTTCTTGATTTGCTGTACATTTACAAATGGAAAATTCTCTATCCTAAATTATACTCTATATTTTGCCTCACAGCAATAAAAAATTTTCGGGAGGTCAACTTGTCATTATATTCATATGACTGTTTTCTTGGAATGACCTTCAAAATATATACAAAATAGCAATCTATACATGAATTTGAAGCTCTGGAGCTGTGTATTATGCTTTTAAAACATGTCAGTGCTATAAAAGACAGTGAGAAATTCTGTGTTCGACATAAATTTTAAGTATCATAATGCGTTAGAGCTCAGATCATGTTCTCTCCTAAACCTCTAAGAACGAAGAATTAAGTGCCTAGGGGAAGATTAGTAGAAGGTTGGACATTCTGACAACTGGATTCTCCAGAAACAGGAAAGATCCCTGGCCTAACTTAAATGTTGAAGGAACTCTGCAGATAATGGCAGATTCCTTGGGTTATCCTTGGGTCATAACACTACCAAGAATCCTACTAATAAGCTTCAATGTTATCTTCTTGTTACTGGTCTGCACCTTCTATGGCTGCTATCTCCTAGTCATAAGAGGACCAAGCAAGCAGAAGTACCGGCAAATCAAGTATGGCAAAGAGAAAGATTTCTTCTTCAGAACATATCATTTGTGGAAGGCAATATGGTCCACCTTCTAAACAGAGAAGTGAATACACAAGAGAAATGCTCCCTGTCTCACCAGCCCTCTGCATTAATTGGAAGACTGTAAAAATTATGGCAAAAGGGGAAAAGAGGACATACACTTAGTAGAATGTCAGACTGTTGAGAACAGCTTTAATCAAGGCACCAAGAAGGATGAAGAAACGTCTTTAATTATCTGCCTATGCTAGGATCCCATGTAATAAACAAGAGAAATGAGAACTGCTTGTTTTATGGGCTTAATTTGACTTGGTATTAATGAAATTTGGAGAGCTGTTCATGACTTGAAGGTTAATACCATAGTTATAGAACTTAACACAGAAAGGGGCTGACTGAGTAAATGGAGAAAGTGAGTGGTACTCCATCAAAATGAAGTTATTTGTTTCTAGCTCAGCAATAACTTTGAAATAAATGATATTGAGTCTTTACAAGTTAATGTTCTAATGAAGAAAGCCGAATGTCTGCTGCTGACAACCAAACCAGTAAGCAGAATGATCATGTACCTAAGTATGTATCCACACTATGCAAGGGGAAAGCACAACCCTGATGCATTGGTAGCACTCAAGCTTCCTTGAAATGTCATAAGGTTTCAGAGAAAGAAATCCCATCTCAAAAATTACCAAATCCAATATCAGAAATTCTCTGTTAAGCCTTCTCTCAACAGATACAATGGACTGGTAGCATGGCTAATAATGATGTACTTGTATGTATCATTTTAGGTGTACATTAAGCAAGTCTTCCTTTCCCATCATGATTCAATGCCAACAAATCCAATAGAAAAATCTAATTGAATTCAGTGACCTTTAATTATGCTTCACATATTTATACTCTCAGTTTCTGGCTAATATGTTATTAGTCGTGATATATAGCTAACTCTGGCAGTTTGCCTTACTCACATGAGTAGTTCCATACAAGTCCTTTATACCAAGGAGGTTTGGGAGTCACTAGTAGCTGGACAGGGGACACTGGTTAGTGAATTCCGCCCCTGTTTTCAGCATTGGACTGACTACTATGTTTATATGATGCAAAAGTCAACCACAGGTTGCCTAATTCATACTTACAGCACTGCATGTTCCTATTATTTTCTGTAATAATATATCATTTACTTTACAAATACTTTTCTCATTCTATTTTATCAGTGGTTCACAGACGAATTTAGAAACAAGTTGAACATCAGGACTTGTAATTTTTCTAAGCTTCTGCTTACAATCTTCTCCCTGTCCATGTTAATTATAAATTGCATTCATCACACTAAAGACTGTTTATTTGATTGTTCTGTTTATCTTTGCCTATCTGTAATACCACAGTGGGAATGGCAGGTACAATGTCAAGTAAATGACCTGTGGGATATAGTCAAACAAATGGATAGTTTGCACACAGATAAAAAGACAGATAAAAAAGACAAAACCAAAATGTTTACAATACAAATCAGATTTTTTTATTTCTATCTCTTGATTTTTCATTGTTCAATGTGAGTCAAAGATCCAAACTGCTACCAGAAACATTGCTGCTTCCATTGCTCCATCAAAAAGTAATGTGATACTTAAAACCTTTCCTCGCAGTTTCTTGTCCAAGATCTGAACAGAAATTTTATTTCCCACTAAGAAGGGAAATTGAATTTCAGTGTCCTAAAACCTTACCTCAGCTTAGTCTGATTGGATTTTTTTCAAATATAAATTTTTTTATTCTTCCTCCTGTACTTGACATTAATACATGCTATTTCTGTAGACAAAAAAAAAATACAAACAAACAAAAAAACCCCACAAACAAACAAAAAACCCAGTGCAAGTGTTAGCAAAGAGAAATACACTTAATATGAGGGAACAAACAAATCAGTCTGAGAAAATGGGAGTTAAAAGGTCTAATAAGTGGCCCAGTATTAAGACTTCCGTCCTGACACAGCACTGCAATGTGTCCCAGAATAATACCTTAAATATAATGACAATAAATTTAAGCTTCAGTGGGAATGGCAGGTATTTGCCTTTCAGATTTTGTGCAACCAAGTCACTAGTTTAAGGGACCAAAAGAGAACTGTAAATAACACTTAACTTCCCAGAGTGCAATTCAGGTCCAGGAGAGAGACTCAAACAAGCTGACCTTAATCCATCTCTGTCACCATACAGTTAAGCTGTGGAATTCTTTATCACAGAATGTTTCAGATGCTGAAAGTTTACATTATTTCAAAAGGCAACTAGACAATTTCATGTCAGAAAAATCCACTGAGAATTATTGTATGTAAGACAATTGGTTCAACAAGTCAGTGAGGCACAAGTGGTTAAATGCCAGATGAATATTCTTGAGCAGCCTCACTTACACACTTCCGTAAGCATCCTTTCATTGACTTTTTTGAGAATAAGACTCTGAGCTGGATGGACTTGTGGTGTGACCCAATCAGACCACTCTCATATTCGTATGCATCAAAATATCTGAGACAGTAGATGCACATGTAGCTCACTGAAAGTGTATGTGTCCAGAGGTTATTTACTATTTTCCACTTAACTGCATTTGAGAATTATTAGCAAAGTCTTCTTAATTCTCTGTTTGTTCAGAGAGCATGTAACACTTCTGGATGGGTTTGAGTTCACTACCTGTATGCACCTTCCCTGAAGAAACTGTTTGACCTCCCTGTTATGTAGGTAATTCAAAGGAAGTGGCTTTTTTTTTTCCCTTTGAGTTGAAAGCTGTGATCCCAGGAGCACAGACTCAGGCAGACAGGGAGACCAGCAGGAGTAGGGCTCCCTTGCATGCCAGTTAGAGTAGCTAGCCAAAATTCAGGGGGTTGAATTTGCCCCCAGTCCACTGGGGACATGCTTTTCATCGACAAGAAAGAGAGTAAATGTAACAAGAAGACTTGACAGCAAACTCTTGAATCTCTAAGACCTCACATATATATGGAGAGTCTCTTAATGGATTCTGCATACTTCCCTACATTTACTCCCTACATTTTCCTCAAGGAAAAGCACAGGTGGAAACGAAATCCTTCTATGGTGAATACTTTTTATATTAAGATAGTAATTTCCTCTTCAGAGAATATGTTTTGAAAGACTTCTTATGTTGCTGCTTCAAGAAAGTTAAGGATGGTCTTTGTTTCCCCAAGGCTGGTACCATTTAAGTGGAAGCAACTGGAGGGAAGAGGGATGACAACTAACAGTGAGATGGCAATCTACCTTTCCCTGGGGAAGACAAAGAATTAACCACAGCAAACGGAAAATTAACATCTGAACAACAGTTTCTTAAGCCTAGAGTAATTTCTAGGCACTACAGCTTCATTTCCAAGCTAACAGTTTGTTGCCAAATTGGAAGTTTGTATCAAATGACCTTAATGTGATCACAGTTCTTGCTAGACGTATATTAAGATATTAATGTTTGTAATAATTACTAAGCTTATTTTTTTATGGCTAATCGTAGCTGCTTTGAAATGTAAGTAATAACTTTTGTATATTTTATTACTGCTATGAACAACTATTTTAATCACAACTTTCACAAAGCTTTTCTAGACTCATTAGCTGTGGAGGTGCTAGGGCAAAATGCTACAAACCCAGACAGGTCCAAGCCCTCTCTTGCTCAAATTTCAAACAGCTAAAAAAGCCTTTTAAACAAAAGGCCTGTCTCAACATAGTTACATTCCTGTTAGTTTGCACTAAGAAGAGATTTGATATTGTTTCGAGTAGATGCTAGTTTACATTGTTAGTTTACATTATTTTACTTGTTTTATTCCTCGCTTTACATCCTGGCATTCCTATGTGTACAGTCATCTACATGTGTAAGGTACAGGAACATGGAATTTAGCCTAAATAAATTGTACCTATTATTTATATACATCAAAAAGTATTTCTTTACCTTCTCTTTTATTTTCTAGGCCATGCATGCATCTGTCTTTTGTGTTTCTTTCATAAATTTTTATGTATGTGCATGTGTGGATGTATAGAGATAAAACCACAGAATCACAGAAAAATCCTAGTTATTATCTTATTTGCTTGCCTATTATTGTCAAGACGTATGCAGAGAAAGAAATAAATGAATGTTGTCATGCCATTACGTAGTTTCAAATTTATGCCAGAATTAGTTGAAGATGGCAGTGCTACTCACAAGTGGGTGACCGGTCACAGATGATGGGTTGCAAGTGAAGTATGCATGTGATCCCAGAGCAGCTCCAAGAAATTAAACAAATCCCATTTGTAGGATAGTTTAGAGAATTTTCAAACAATTACAAGGATAACTGTTGTGGGTTTTTTTGCGTCCTTTCTATAAACAAGTCAGAAGCAATTTTCACAATTATTCGTGCACCTAAAAGTTCCTCCTAATTGGTCTGCAATGAATGGCAGAAAAATTCTCATGGAAGAGTTTTATCCTGTACAGAACTGAGGCCTGATGTGAAACCTGTGCAAGTCAAGTGGGTTCTTCTAAAAAACTTCAAACCAAAACTAATCTTTTATGGTTCTATATGAACCCAGCATTGAACAGTGAATGAAGAATATTTTTCAACAAAATTATTTTACAGCTTTTACGTTAGCTGCAGATTGGTACTAAAAGCACAGCCTTCAGTAAAGAATAGACTTTCTATGAAATATCTCTGCCATCGAGTGAGACCTGCAATTAAATTTATTCATTGAGATTCCTCATGTGGGTTCTGTTGTGTTAACATGAATTTCATGCCTTTTTTCTTCAGAATAGTGTTTTATGATATCTATTCTATTTAACAACTGAATACATAAAGTCATAAAATTACATTTTCTAAAATATAGCAATAGTAAAGAGGGAAGAGATCAATTAGTCTTGTGAGCAGACTTTGGAGTCACAAGGATAAACATGTTATCAAGCTTCCAAAACCATCCTTTGGCATATAGAGAAAAAAATAAATCAGTTACCAAATGTTTTCACATAACGGTGCCTTTCATTTTATGCAGTTTTCAATGAGGCTATAACTGTACCGGCTGCTAACCTGCCATTTGACAGTTGTGGATGAGTTAATAATTCAGTTGCTCTTGTGAACTGCCAGCCAGAAACAGCAATTTTGCCATTTAAGGATATTTGGTGGAATAAATTTCTTGGTATGATTATAAATTGGGACACATGGAAACCAAGTCTGCAGGTAGCCTGTAATTCTCAGGAGGAACACTGGAAACAGCAGTCAGAATCGCTTACACACAGTCCTTCCAGACAGTGCAATGTTATCTTGAAGGTAAAATAGGGTGAGTGGTGCTGGAGATTAATTGGATTGAAAAAATAGTGGATTTTTGTCATATTTCTACCAGAATATTGAGCTTAATTTATTGTTTTGGCATAAATAATTTAGATTATCATCTCAGGAGTGAAGATAATATTTCAGGAATTTTACGTTTTTCATCAAATACTTCTCTTAGCTGCAGGTCTGCACTTGGACTCCATTTAATTTTTTATTTGCTTTAATATTACATTAGAGCATACAGACTAGCCAAAACACAGCCTGACTCACATCTGGCAAATAACTGAGTCAAATAACAAACCTGCAAGCACTCTTTATTACAGCTTCCCTTTCAAGTACAGGAAAGGTGATGGACTTGTTTGATGAAAAAAAATCCCACATATTTGCTAACAGAGAAATTACAAGACAAATGTATTTTAATGAAGAAATTTCCTTTAGGTGGTGACTGGTCCTCATAATTACATGCAGGATGAAAAATGTCTCTTCCTGAGAAAGCATTTGAATAGGGACAGCATCAGGTTTGCCCCCAGGGTGTCCTTACATTGCTCTTTTCTGATCTCTTTTCCATTTCGGGTCTTCTGTTCCTCAGTCCTTTCTCAATACTTTGGTGGAGGAGAAACAACAAAGGTGTTGATAATCATCCATTGCAGACTTTCCTTCTATAGAAGAGGTTAGTGAAGCCTATAAAGTCTTTGTAAACAGGCTGCATACTTATAAATCATAGCCATTTTGTTAAACGTAGTGAGCATTTTCATTGAAGATAATTTTGTTCTTGTTTTCCCTTTGCCCTCCAGGAACAAACTTTTGTCTATAGTCTTTAGATATTCTTTATTTTTTGCTTATCATCACATTTTGAGATAGCTGCCGCTTCTGCTTCATTCTTCACTTCATTTTATTAGCATGGCTTGCTCCCTATCAAGTCCATATCTCTGAGCTCACAAGATTTCATTAGTTCAACCAATGCAAATTTAGCACATCATCTTTTAAGGTACCACTTTTTTATTCTGTGGCACTACTAACTGTCTTGCTGACACATAAAACTCTGGGCCAGTGCCCTGTGTACATGTCAGGCTGATAAGTGACTATAAGCAAGGCTTTCTTCAAAATATCTTTTCCTTTCATAAAATAGATAAAATACAGTAAGTCTGGGTGTGGAGAGACAGGAGAAAAGAGGGAACAGGGAAAAAGACAGAAGGACATCTCACTCATAATGCAATGGCAGTCTCAGGACTGGCTTTACACGTTGCCTCTTCTAGTCAACATTCCTATAACACTAATTTATTTCCAGAAAATATTCTGTACTTTGGAAGATAATTCTGCCTGCAGGTGTAATATTAATTCTTTTATATTTTCCCATATCTCCCTCATTCCTTTCTGACAGCCTGGTTTCAAGTTTCCCAAACATCCACAGATTCCTTCTGACTTATACTTTTGGATCCTACCTCCTTTTTTCTGTATTTTTGGAATGAGAAAGATATAATTCATGGTAAATCCCAGAGTCTGAGAGCAGCACAAAAATCTCAAAAATGGAACAGTATCTTCACCAGGTTGGTATTAATTCTGAACATATTCTGTTCATAAATCATTAGGGAACCTCAGCTTCTTCTTAATGTCATTCTACAAAAAACGCTGCCAGTAAATTGCTTCACTCCTTAGACTTTGGGCCGCTAGGAGTAACAAATCACATTCAGATCACCTTTAAGCCTTATCATTGAAAGTTTTGCTGACTACCAAAAAAGTTTTAACTACACTTAAAGACATGGTTCCCAGGGCCAGTACAGGACATTTTACCAACCAGTGAGAAGAATGCAAAAGTTGATTTTTTTCCTGGATGTCATAGCGGTAAATCTTTACATACAGGCCTGCCTCTGGCCATGCACTGGGAGCGGCATAGCTTACAGAACCAGTACAGATTTGTGGCGAAGAATATCTTCTCCCTCACATGCTGCCAAGAGATGTATGTGCAGATGACAGAGACAAGTAGGAGAGCTCTAAGCAGATGCAGAGACAAAAAAGAAGCAAAATGCCTTTATGGGATTGGCCTTTGCCTCAAGCAGGTCTCAGAAGACCTGACAGAGCTTCTCACAGGGCAACTGTAACCTATTAAAACCTTTTCTGAAGTGAAGTTTGCTCTGCCCTAGTCACAAAAGTTACCCTGTGAAAAAGTCTGTGCAGTATGGGAAGGCTGCATTCCACTATTGTGGATTTCATAAGCCCTATAAAAGCTGACATGCGGATTTAGGAACCCTAAATGTTTGCATAAACGTCTTTTAGCGACTAAATAATTGCCCCCTGAAGCACCCCAAAAGAAGCCAAAGGAAACAGAAATCATCATCTACAAAAGATTAAAACAAATTTCTAGTTTCTCAGCCAAGCCCTTTTGCAGTTACTATAAGCCAAAAAAAATGTTAGGAAAATTTTCAAGAGGTGAAACCACTTCCTTTTTTGAGCCCTCATGTCTCCCAAACATCTTATGGAATTTACCTCAAACTTTCCACTAAAATTCTGCTTTGACAGAATAACACACTTAGAAAATTTCAATCTGATTGGTTTGTTCTGGTACAAGGCAAAGAGGCAAAATGCCTGACCTGGTGCGAAAACCTAACTTCCAACTTATCTGTGAGAGAATATAAAATGAGAAGTCTACCAAAATGAACCAAGAGTATGGGTTACATATGCAATGCTTCTTTCTGAGCAGTGGTATGTAGTGCCATTTAGACTTTAACAGAGCATAAATCCAAAGCTTCACTTAGATCACTCCTTAACATTTTGTATTAACAGTTGAAAAAATAATTTCAGGAAAAAAATATACCATCATTCAGTTTCTTTAGTGCTGATGGTAGAATGAGGTGATGACCCCTGTGATTTGCATAAACTCATGGAAATCTGATTATTCTTATAGGTAACTGATATGTTTTATTCCCAAATTCAAGTAGCACCCTCTGCTGGACAGTCCAAAATGATTTACTGTCACCAACAGCAAAAAACCATCTTGCTTTAAATGTTTGTATAATGATCTGTACAATGATCTGTACTGGAAAATTGGAGAGTGAGAAATTAGTGCAGAAAAGTTGAGGTGAGCATAAGAAACAAAAATGCATAGAAGCACTGGGAAAAACTATATGCTAGGTTGTGGGGTTCGATTCTGAATTTTTATGGAGTTTGGCTATTTGACACCAAGACAGAGTTTGGCCACAACTTTGTGGTTAGTTTCATATTTAGATTTCAACAGAAGCTGAGAGACTGAGCAGGAAACCATGTGTTCCTTTCATTGGCACAGATATTTTCTCTCCAGATCAGTGAAGATATAGAACTTTTTTAGAAATCTTTGGAAAAACAGCTCGTGGTCCCTTCCAAGGTAATACAAGAGGTACATACATTGATTCTGCAGCACAGGAAAAGACTGCATACTGAAGTGCTGTGGTTTTGGAGGCTTATGCACAGACAATGTTCAGGACATGCACATACGTCAAGCACGCATACTAGACAGATTGCCCTTCCTTTCACTCCACTTTAGAGCCCTTAGTGGGTTCTCTCAAGGTTGAGAGAAATTTGGCCGTTACTGCTTTAACCTCCATAAATGCCTGATGTCATTTAGTCACATATCCTGGCAAAAACGTCTGTCTGATCCCTCTAAGTTGTTCTGTCTCTCTCTCTCTCTCCCCAAGGAAGTTTCATCTAAGCGCCTATTTTATTTTTAGCTTTCCATGTGCCTTTCCATCCCTTCCCGGGAGCAATGCGTCGCAACCAACCAGAAGTGTTGCACAAAAGACTAAAGAAAGTTTGTTACAGAAGAAGCCATGTTTGGTGCAGCAGCATGGGAATGACCTGATGATGTGGCATTTGGCTGAGAAGGCACTCTTCTGAGATCCAGCTCTGAACGACACTGAAATCAATGTGTATCTTCCCGTCAGTCTCGGACAGCTTGGATCATGGTGCACAAATGGACAGAGTTTGTTCAAATGTGCCTGCACTGTCCCACCTTTTAACCTGTGTCACTTTTTGAAGGGGTTAAGGAAAGTCTCAGCCTTACATCTGATGTTCCACTGTTTCATTATTCTTTTCCAATAATGAGATTAATATGTGACTTTCATGTTGATGTAATTTATTGTTACTGTAAATTTAGATGTCTATTTTTTCCTCTGCTGTCAGTATATTAACCTCAAAAAACATGCAACAGCTTGTCTCATATGTACGAGCTGGGATTGTTTTGTTTAGTTTGTTTAGGTTTTTTAAGTAGGAATCTGCAGTTTTGCCTAGGCTTAAGACACTAGTTCACATATGGTTTACTACCCTACTGTATTTGTAGAAGAATTGCCATTAGCTGAGAATAAAGCATATCTGGGGAAAGTGAACTCCTTGGCATAAATGATATAGATAATTTTAGTAGAGAAATCTAGCTTAAAATGTTTCTAAAAATCATAGCAGGAGTTAGTCTGTATTTGATAAACAGTGCTTCATTTCTTGCTTTTATCATATGGAAAACCCATGCAATTATTTTAAAAAGTTCATGTATTCTATAGTTTCTGTGAGAAGATTTCCTTCTCATTCGTGCACAGTTGCAGGTGGCAGGAAGAGCAGAAGTACAATGTATTTGCTTTTCATGGCTGCAAATTCCACAGATTTCAAAGCTGGAACCATTTAGAAATGGCTACTCAAATGTGTCATGGAAGAGGTAATAACTCCTCTGTTTGCCTTAAAAATGTGGCCCATGTATAATGTCAAAACACTTTTATTTTACTGAAATATAACCTTATTCTGCAATTTTAACATTACTTAGAAAAGAACTGGTTTCTTGAAGAATTCACACAAGTCTATTTTCAGTTGTTACAGAAATGGTTTGGTATACTTCTTAAAATAAGGTACAATTTCATCTTTATGTAGAAGATTTTAATGACATGCACAGTGGAATCAAGTTGTGTTTTTGTATTTAAAATGCAATAGTGACATGTTTATCAAGGCAGACATTACATATAATTTTGTATTATCCTTCGATGATGGTACACACTGGTAAAGAATTTCCAAGACTGTATAGACTTGGCAGAACAAGAAGGAAGATTTAGAATACGATTGCTTTGAGTTGAAACATTTCAAATCATGAGGTTTACAATATTTGCAATTGGAAATTGGCAAGAACTCTTTGCAAGAGTATTGGATTGGTCAGTTAACATGCTCTCACCTGTAAGAAAAACAGTTTGTTCTTGTAATATGCTAGCCATCCATCCAGAATAGTTGTGAAACAGAATTGTCCCAAGCATTCCCATATAATTTGTTCCCCTAAGGTTTTGAAATTATTTTGGCACGTAGAGAAAATTGCAAGTTATTTTATTTAAACTGGAACACAGGAGGTTCCACTTAAATTTGAGAAGAAACTTCTTCTCAGTGAGGGTAACAGAGCACTGGAACAGGCTGCCCAGAGAGGTTGTGGAGTCTCCTTCTCTGTGTAACCTCATCTAGGTGTTCCTGCTCCGGCAGGGGGAGTGGACTAGATGATCTTTTGAGGTCCCTTCCAATTCCTAACGTTCTGCGATTCTGTGATTCTGTGATTCTGTAAAGCTGTGCAGAGAGAGGACTTTTGCAGTTTGTGTTAGGATTTCAAAAATTTTCATTCTTTGTAAACCAAAGCAGCCCTTTTCAACCATGGAAACATTAAAGAAGGGATATTCTGAAGAAAATACCCCAACTTTTTGAAATATCCCTTACATGCTATTTTTTGGAAATGTGACAATTTCAGTATTTAATGTTTTTGTACTGCAATAATGTATTCCAAAATGACACCATTAAAACATCAATACTAAAGGAAATTTTAAAAAGAAAATTTGTATTTATTACCTCCCCACACTTAATGAACGTGATCGTATGTTTGTCAGTTATTTTCCTATATTTTCCTTTCAGGGGAAATTTCTGCTCTGATTTGCACAATCTTTTGACATGCTTTCAATGGAAGAAATGCAACTTGATTTTGGAAAAAGAGATATAAACTGGACAAGACACTTTTATTGAATATAATGATAAGGAAGTTATGGACAGAAGGTCAGGAATCCTTGAGGACAGTACCTGAAGATAAAAGCTGAAAAACTGGAAAAAGGATGAATATTTAAAACATTAAAGTCCTGGACACAAGAAGGAGATGTTGATACAACTAGCTGACATGTGAGTGAACTGGAAAACACGGTGAATAATTAAAAAAATCTGTGATTAATAAAAGCTAATTTGTGTGAACTGGGGACAGAAGCTAGGGTAAGAGAAAATTAAGAGGAGGGAAGAAGTTACAGTGGATAGACCAGAGTAGCACTTGGTGACTGAAGTTAGGCTGATATATTGTGTTTCATGAAAAGTAATTGCATTTTTTAAATGGATGGACATACATGTCTTGAAATGTAACTAACTTCATTTTAAACTGCAAATTCATTATGTATCTTGACAGCTGACAGCTCAAGCTTGTTTTAGAAAAAGGTAGTGCACAATTTTGTTAACAATTATTTATTTGTCATTGATTTCAACATGGAAAATCAAAAGGAACATTTTTGTCATATTTTGCTGTATTACTTCTGAACAGGAAAAGCACTGTGCAAGCTCATAAAAAGTTATGTGATGTGTATCGTGAAGATGCCTTAAAACTATGGCAGTGTCAGAAGCGGTTTGCTAAATTTTGGTGTGGAGATTTTGAAGTTAAAGACGCTCAGAAAGGCCAATCAAAGTTAATAACTTTAATAATAAAAGGCACGGATTGAATCCAGTTGGCATTTAATGACACAAGAGATTGCTGGTAATCTTAACATATCAAAATTGAACTTTGAAAACCATTTAAAACAACTTGGATACCTTAGGAAGGTCAGTATTTGGGTACAACATGAGCTCAAAGAAATTCATCTCACTAAGTGCATCGATATCTGCAAGTCTCTCTTGAAACACGAGGAAAACGATCCACTTTTGAAACGTATGATAACAGGCAATGACAAATGGATCGTCTACAACAACGATGAATGAAAAAGATGGTGGAGCAAGCGTGATGAACCAGCTCAAAGCATTTCAAAAGCAGGTATTTGCCAAAGGAAGGCAAATGCCCAGTCTGGTGGGATTTCAAAGGTACTGTGCATTTTGCACTGCTTCCATGGAACCAAACTATTAATATGGACATGTACTGTCATCAACTGGATAAATTAAATGATGCCATCAAGCAGAAGCATCCAGAATTAGTGAATCTCAAAGGTGTTGTGTTTCTCCATGATAATGCTAGATTGCATACAAGTTTGGTCACTCGTCAAAAACTGTTGCAACTTGGATGGGATGTATTACCACATCCACCGTATTCACCAGACCTGGCACCATCAGACTGCCATTTGTTTTGTTCTTTACAAAATGCCTTGAATGGTAAAACCTTCACTGCTGATGAGGATACCAAATCATTCTTAGAGCTGTTTCTTTCCGAAAAAGGTAAGAACTTATTTGAGCATGGAATCTTGAAGGTAATTGAACAAAATGGACAATATATATATTGTTTATTAAAGTTCTTGCTTCCCATGAAAAATTCGCCTTTCATTTACCCAGAAAAAAATGCAGTTCTTTTTTGGCCAACCCAGTATATAGCTCTGTAACTATTTTCCATATTGTTTTTATTTCTTTTGTTTTGCTTGTTTGTTTGTTTTTCTTTTCTGTTTTATTTCTTTTCTTTCTCAGTCTTCCAAATATCTACCAGCATATCCTTACTTTTTTGTTTCTCTTTCGTACAACAGTTTCTTCTCTGATATTTATTACTCTGCTTGCTAACTCTCCTTCGCTAACAAAAGTTCCTGAGTTTTCCTATCTAATCAGCACAGAAGGAGCATGTTCACATGAACATGGAGTCAGCTGTGTGAGTCGTCCCATCTGTAAGCGCTGACACACATCCTATGAGGAATCACATATGTGTCCTTGGCATGGATCTGACAAGACACACAGCAGCACAGAGCTCATCATAGCTTGGTATGAGCAACAGTCACTTTTTTCAGCATGAAGCTTTTTCCCTGATTTTGACCCTCTTGCTTTCAAATATTAAACTATCTCAGAAGATGGTGCATATATTATGCTTATCACTTTTTCTTTAATAGGAGGACAGATAGTCCAGGCTGGATATGTGGGTGGAGGACCGTGCAGTCATAGACCACTTTCATGTAACTAAGGGTATTCACTGTTCCTTGGCACTCCCCTTGAGAATCCTTCACAACTTTCAACCCATTTATTTCTAAAATTACTGCTCCGGAGGCTGAAAGTCCAATGAGTGGAAAGTTGGGAAGTCCATCCCTGAAAATGCAGTGGGAGAGGAAGAGCAAATAATGAAAACAATGGTGGGAGGAGAACTGATGTTGGGGACTAATATCTGTATGGGGGTGATCACAGGCTCCACATACTGCCAAAACCAACTGCAAAGGTCTCACTGCTTTCAGTGGTAAGGTGGATGGTGTGCTATGGTCAGGAGTTTGCCCTGCAGGAGTAGTTTGAGAATGGTTAGCACAAAGCAGCAAAAACAAGTCATCAAATGGTGTAGGTGAGGTTTTTGTACAGGCAGAGTTTTATATGCTGGTTGAGTCAGCTCTTCGGGACAATTACTTTTAAAGAGAGTCAGGCAGGCACTGAGTCACATTTGTGCAGCTGAATTCATTGCAGAACAAGTTGCTTTAGGCACCCTCTGTGCATTGTCAGCCTTTTTTGCAGCCTGCTCAAAGAACAAACTGATTGGTGTTTGCTGAGGTTGCAGCTAATGTGCTAAATATGCTAAGGACCCATAGCTTATTAGTAAGGAAATTGGGGATCGTAAAATGCAACAAAAGAGCTAGTGTTCAGCAAGCCGGCAACTTTAGCAGCTCAGCATTAATATTATGAATTGTATCAAGGAACTCTTAATGAAAACATGACAACTATTGCTTTAGACACTTCACCAGCCAAGATATTGATCTAAAATAATATCTGATTTTTTTTAAAAAAAAACTTAATTAAAATTGTCACACAGATCTAATGTGTAAGAAAAAGATACATAACTGCATTTGGTTGATATGAAAGAGGTAACCAGCTGGCACTCAGTGCAATCGGATACAGGCTGCAAAAGAAAGACATAATAAACTTAACATTCAACCTTCAAAATTCAGGGCTCATTTTCCCAAATTGCAGCTTGCACCTGCAGATCTTCTTCACAGTTGTCAGAACATGTCATTGCTTTCATTCTCATGTATTCTTTATACATATAATTTTCAAATTATAGATCTCATTAATCGGCAAATACTGCCTCAGACAAAGCAGATAGGCGCAATAACTAACACAACAGTAATTGCTCACATACAAAGCAAAGGGATTTTTTAAAAAAATCAGATTATTTAACATCCGCGAGGAAATCCAGTAAGGAGAATGGTAAAATGGGATTTAACTTCAGAGCAAAATTTCAGGATGGGGAATGTTCATAATTTGTCTGGCATCTGCAGGAAAACAGCTGTCTGCAAAAGCCCTCTTGTCTCTATGACCAGGAAGGAAGTGCTCCTCAGGGATCTTGGCCAGATGTAGAAAAAGAAGGAAGAAAAGACAGGGGAAGGCAGCTGCTCACCATTCAGCAGCTGAGGTGAGATATCTATGACATGAGCTAAAAATGAGGGTTCTCCTGGGAGAAGACAGTCAAGTGTCCCACCAGGACGCTCTTGCCTTTCTGCCAGCACATTTATGTCCATGATGCAGGCAGGGAAGGAGATGGTGTAACATGGGAGACTCCAGACAGACAAATCTGAGTGGAAATAGATCACTAGCTGCTCGGCACATTTTCTGGGTATGACTTGTGTCAGGAGAGCACTTTTATTCAAGGCTGTAAGCACAGAGGACACCCAGTGGTGCCTGTGTGTGACTGGAGCACCCCAGTAGAGATGTATTCCCTTTTGCTGTTCAGTAAATATGCATCTGGCTGTACTACCCTGACATCAAAACTCACTGTAGGAGTATAGCTGTACGTCTGCTAAGACCATTTTGGTGCTTATGTTGGGATAATGCTGTTAGTATAAGATTGGCTAAAGTCACCTTTTCAGAAAATACTTACCTATTACATAATATTCCTTACCAGGCATAGCATAAGCCTGGGGTTTTTTCATGACTCTGCATAGAAGATTCCTCAATAACTACATGGATTCCAGATTGGTTTTATGAATTGTTGGTGTTATTTGGATATCTGACTTTGAAAATACTCACATTACAACAGGAGGTCTGCTGCATAGACACCTGTGGGAATATACCTGAGGGAACCCAGCTGCAAATGAAAATGCAGTTGCAGGAGGCTGAGGAGGCTGTAGCTTAGCACACAGGTTAAGGGCACAGGTAAGCACACAGTCTCTGACAGAACGGCTCCCAGTATTCCAGCAAAGTACTGGGAGTACTGTAAAGGTAACTCCTGTATGCCTGCATATGATGCAACCATAGATCTGCCTGCAATATAGACATGCCTTTGTAGTGACTGCTTCCTACTAAAAAGCCAAAGAGTGGCGTCTACAAGTCTGTCTGTGGGAAGGAGAGAGAGAGAGGGACTCATTAAGTGTTATTATCTTGTGAATAGACTTGGTCAGACAAAACAATAGGATAGCTGAAGCTCAGGGGAAAGCTCCTCCGTGACACATTGGAGTCTACATCATTAGCATTTCTTCAGAGATGAGCCAAAGAAAAAAGTTCTGGTAATGCCCTTTGAAAACAGAAAGGCCAAAGAGGTGAATGAAAGGATACATGGGCACAGGAAATATGATCATGAGTTAGGAAGGGTAAGTGCCATTCTTCCAGCAGGGAAATCCTTCTACCAAATTTCTTGTGACTTAAGAACCAGAAAAGGAATCAGGTATTCGGACATCTACAATAAGGACAGAAAAGGAGCAATGTGGAAGATGAAGGCTGTCCTCCAGCTGCTCAAACTGTAAGAAAGCCAAGATAGATAGGGAAACATGTAAAATTTCACTTGGACCAGTGTATTTCCCACGCTAACTAAATTAGAGGAATTCTTAAAAATTTCCTGTGTCTACATGTCTTCAAATATTCGGTGGGCTTACAGAGTGAATGGAAAATGTAACAGGCTGAAAGTGGAGTCAAGATGTGTGGGCCTACAGGTGGCACTGGTCTGAGTTTAACCTCTGCTTTAATTTGCAAAATAAGTAAGAGAGAGGGAAAACTGTCTGATAAAGAGCTTGGAGAGAACATTTGCTGCTTAGACCATGGGGTGCTAAAGATCATCACACTGATACTACTGGTGGTTTTTGGGATCCAAATATACTATTTTGTCAGAGTCCAGTCATGGGAGCTTGATGAAACCACAATAAAATTAGAATAATACTACTATTGAAACTCACTCATAAATGTAACAAAAACAGTAACAAAACACTGTTTACAACAAATTGCAAGAAAAAAAAGAGATTCAGCTCGTTGAAACAACAATGTTCACAACTTTCAAAATAAGAAACTAGAATTACAAAACATAAAAAACATAGGTACTTCCCTTACCTATTAGCATTTAATCTGCATTTGTTGGTTTTGACACACTAAGTTTCTGAAGGAGGTAATAGGAAATATGCTAAAATGTACTGCCTTTTTTCAGAAGTGAAGGTATATTAAGAAGACAAAGGCCACTGACAGTGTGTTATTTTATCATATTCAGGCTCTCCTCTTGTGCCTCTCACTTATGTCACTGTCTTGTGACAGCTGAGAGGCTGAGGCTATCTGGAGATTAAATCTTCACTAGCGTCATCTACCCCATCAGATCTTCCACTTCTCAAGGTATCTACCCACAAATACTGTTGAAGGACATTGCACTAGCACAGGCAAAAATCAAGGCTTTGTCATGAAATGACAGAAGACTGGGAAAAAACGGTGGTTGTCTAACATACCAAAGAGGAAGGAGGAAGGAAAAAGAGAAAGCAAGCTGGTAAGGAGGATAGTTGAGGGGCATGGCTCTTCACCCCCAGGTGGGTTTGAGGGGAGAGGTCTCATACTGCCAGTGAGCTCTGCCTATGCAGCCTTTGGAGAACAGGACTCTGCCTTTAGTCACCTGAAGTGGACAGAGGGACCTTATTCACACCTTTGCTGTCAAGAATAATGTGTGCAATGCATTACAGCAGAGCACGGGGAATAGGCACATATCAAGGATGCAGGTTGGTTATCAGCAGGACTGTAGTGCCACAGTTCAACAGGTGATATTATTAAATGAAGAAGTGAAATAGCATTAGCTCTTCTACTTTGACAATAGAGCAAAGCTTCCTAAAATAGCAATCATTTCAAGAACTTTGTGCAAACATGTCATTTGTCAAAATCCCGGTTGCTTCACAGAGATGATTGATGAGTGTACTATTTTTTGCTAAATATGAAAACTTTCTGGAACATTTCTTGTTGATGACCTTGAACTTCACTCATTGCAAGGCCAGCTGAGGGTACAGAAGTGTAAAGAACTTGTTCTTGGGCTGCCATTGACATCTACTTATAGATAAACCTCTGCTTCCAGACAAACACTTGTTTTTTGCAAACGGACAAAAAGGGCATTGATGTGCTTAGAGCTGTTTGGAAAACCGATTGTCTGAAAGCCAACTGTTAGTTCAGTTAATTCTAGTTTACATGCAGGAAATTTTTAGCTGTGTCTAAGCCATCTGTTTATACATTTTGAAGGATAGAAAAAGTCACCTGTATACTTGTCACTGCATCACAAATCCTTTATCAGTATCACAAAATAGTAGTACAATGTTTGGAAGAAAAGCTTTTCCCCTGCTGCTGTAGCCACAGCTTGGCTGAAGACAGCTGACAACAGCACCATGCATAAACTCAGAGGACCTTCAGTTAGATATATTTGTTGGATTAGGAAAGTATTTTGGATGGAGAAAGAGTAAGAGAGAAAGAGAAAAAATATTTCTGACCCATTTTGGCACCTCTTTTTTTCCCCATTCTACTATTCTCTACAGCATGGTGCATTGTAACAGTGAAGCAGCAGTGAAGCAACACCAGTTCTTGGTTATACCCAGCAGGAGAAGCAAGAGGAGATCTGCAAAGCAGAAAGAATGCATACATTTTAGTGACTCTGGTCCTTGCTTGTTTAACATATTTTCATGTAAATAATTTATTATCTGCCATTTTCTCACAAGCCTTCACAGGCTTAAAACCTTTGAATTAAATGAATGATGAATGCTTGAGCATTACGTACCCCATTGTTACCAAGCACAGAGTTCACGCCTCCTATGTCTGTTTTTCAACATAACTGCAAGGATCCAAGCACTTAGGTCTTTATTATGGGTTCCAATATAATCAGAATGATGCAGTGACTTTAATGTAAATGCAAAATAAAAGGGATGGATGCAGTTTTTAATATCATTGCTGGTAATCTGAAAGCTTCTTAATATGAAGATCATTTTTTTTTTAATTATAAAATCATAGAACCATAAAATGGTTTGGGTTGGAATTGATCTTAGAGATCATCTAGTCCACTCCCCCCACCACCTCATAGCTTGGTGTCATCAGCAAACTTGCTGGGGGTGCACTCAATCCCACTGTCCATGTCAATGACAAAGATGTTAAACAGCGCCAATCCCAGCCCCAACCTCTGAGGGATGCCACTTGTCACCGGTCTCCACTTGGACATTGAGCTGTTGACCACAACACTTTGGTGTGACCATCCAGGAAATTCCTTGACTACCAAGTGGTCCATCCATCAAGTCCACGACTCTCCAATTTAGAGACAAAGATGTCATGTGTGACAGTGACAAACGCTTTGCATGTGTCTGGGTAGATGACACCAGTTGCTCTTCCCTTATCCACCAACGCTGTAACCCCTTCATAGAAGGCCATCAGGTTTAGAATCATAAAGTCATTAAGATTGGAAAAGACCTCTAAGATTACCGAGTCCGACCATCATATTTGTCAGGCACAATTTACCCTTAGTGAAGCCATGTTGCCTGTCACCAATCACCTCCTTATTTTCCATGTGTCTTAGCATAGTTTCCAGGAGGATCTGCTTCAGGATCTTGCCAGGCAAGAGGTGAGACTGACTGGCCTGTAGTTCTGGATCCTCCTTCTTTTTCCTTTTTAAAAATGGGGCTTATGTTTCCCCTTTTCCAGTCAGTGGGAACTTACCAGACTGCCACAACTTCTCAAATATGATGGCTAGCAGCTTAGCAATTTTATATGCCAGTTCCCTCAGGACCCATGGATGCATCTCATCAGGTCCCATGGACTTGTGCACCTTCAGGTTCCTTAGGTGATCTCAAACCTGATCTTCTTCTACAGTGGGCAGTTCTTCATTCTCCCAATCCTTGCCTTTACCTTCTGCGACTTGGGAGTTGTGGCTTCAGCACTTGCCGGCAAAGACTGAGGCAAAAAAGTTGCCAAGTACCTCGGCCTTCTTCATGTTCCAGATTATCAGGTCTCACATTTCCTTCCAGAGAAGGCCTACATTTTCTCTAGTCTTTCTTTTATCACCAATATTCCTAAAGATGCTTTTTCTGTTGCCCTTGACATCCGTGGTTGGATTTAATTCTATGAAGGCTTTAGCTTTCCTAACCTGATCCTTAGCTGCTCAGACAATTTCTCTATATTCCTCCCAGGTTACCTGTCCTTGCTTACATCCTCTGTAGGCTTCCTTTTTGTGTTTGAGTTTGTCCAGGAGCTCCTTGTTCATCCATAAATGTCTCCTGGTGTTTTTGCCTGACTTCCTCTTTGTTGGGATGCATCACTCCTGAAATTGGAAGAGGTGATCCTTGAATAATAACCAGCTTTCTTGGTTCCCTCTTCTCTCCAGGGCTTTACACCATGGTATTCTACCAAGCAGGTCTCTGAAAACGCCAAAGTCTGCTCTCCTGTAGTCCAGGGTAGTGGACATTTTTCATTTATAAAACAGATGGACAAGACAGAAAGTCCACACGGCTTACAGGGTCAACTTCTCTAGTTGACATTAATGGCATGTGCTGTGGCAATGTACATTATCGTATTATGTATGTATTTGTACATGTATGAATAGATCAAATTATCAGTTTCTGTTATACCAAGAGTGTTATGTCCAACTTGCTACACATAGCACTGTAAAATGACTCACACGTGCCATGACTTTGAACCTTTGATTAAGTAGGATTCTGCTTGCTTCTAATGAACAAACGAAACCAAAATAGAATTACAGGGAATAGTGCTTCACTTAATCCATTTTTCATTCAGGCCTGAAAATCTCTTCTCACTATGTCCTTTTTATCTGCTATCCTGAAATGTATACAATTTTCTCATTCTTTCTAATGGAATATATGGTTAAATCTGTCTCTTGGGTACTTTAAAGAGTCAATTTTCTGGGCAAATATTTCCTAAAACCAAGGAAGTAAGCAAATACCCAAATCCTTTCAAAACTTTATTTCTAAATCTAAATAGATTCCCCCTTCCAAAAACAAATCTGCTTTCACCACAAGTAGAAAAAATACTCAATGCAAAATGTTCAACCTAAATAAAGCAGTGTTCCAAACATAGAGCTAGACAGTAATGTGAGAAACTGAACCATTCCAACAACAGAGTGATTGGCCAGGTACCATCTGCCTGGTGTATATCCTTCCAACATTATGTTACACCTGGGCTATTAAAAAATGTCCACACCAACATGAGAGATTTAGCAGTCACTACTCTGGCTGTATTCCTACATTTCTTTATAGTCTCTCTGGATCATGTTTTTCTTCCTAGAATGGAAATGATGGAGAAGAAAATGTTACAGGGACTTAGTTCACGTAGAGCCTGGACTTACTCCCATGCACCACAGCTAAAGGGTTCAGAGAACCTTTCTGCCCATTGTTGGCCAACAGAAGTTGTTAGTGATTTGCTCAAAGTAAGCTTTGTGCTCTTATTTGGCTGTGTCTAGACAGCCAAATACTTTGCTGCTATCCAAGGAATGTGCAGCTAATGTCAGTGATGTATTCACAGGAAAGCATTGGTTCTTGAGCATAGGCTTAACACAATCAGTGCAAAGTGTAGAGGTAATGAGGCAGGGGATCTTCCCTGAGCAGATATTTACTATGTAGCCTCCTTAACTTCCTCCAAGAGAATAAAGAAAAGGAGTAGAGTTATTTAAAATCTCACTAATTAAAAAGATAGCTAATATTCAGTTTGGAAGCCACAGGAGAGACTTAGTTAAGGTGCATTTTAGACATATAAACACATACAAAAATTTATATTCTTTGAGAATTACAAGCAGAAGAAGCAGAGCTACCTCCTGTTCTCAACTAGCAAGTGGAACTGTTTTTGGATAAAGATTTATGAGTTGTCTTGAGTAAGTGTATAAGCAGTTGAGGAGTTTTTAGAATAAGCAAAAATGAAAACCCAAGAGGCCAATATATATATATATGTAAAACAGCACTAGCATATTTAGGAAAGGAAAAGAATATTCAGAAAAAAGTTCAGTTGCTGTGAATCTCAATGGAGTTATGCTCACGTACAGTAATGATCTGTCATTTAGAGGCACATCTCTGATGGCATCTGAGAGAGAAAAGTCAGATATTAGTATTACAAACCACAATCAATCATGTGAAGGACCAGGCAACTTTCTCACTACTAAGAACTGAGCCAGATAATGAACATTGCCCCTGTTTATCAGTTGTGCAAGCAAAACGACAGAAAATATAACTGAGTTGCCCACGGTCGTGCAAGGAGGGTGAAATATGGCAGTTCTTTTCTAGGTGAAGGGTGGAGGCAGCAGACCAGAAAGTGAGGTACTTGATGTTAGATACAATCCTAACATTGCAGTAGCTTTGCTTTTAACTCAGCAATGCGTTTGGCATATTGTGTCTCTTATACATCAAGTGCAGGAAGACAGTGTGAACAGTTTCTAACTCTACCTCATAAACTTCCCTGAACAGGCACTGGAGTTACAATAACATCTTTGTTGGCAAACATTTCCAGGCGCTGTAAATCTGTCTGACTCTACAGGAGAGATGGCTGATGTGCAAATCTCTAAGTCACTGTTGTTAAAAAACAGAGCCCCTGTTCATCCATCTTGGGCCTTATTTTATAGCACACCATATAAATGAGAACTTAAAATAGTTCTTTATCCTTCCAAAGTGCACAGTCACAACACAAGTTCAGCCTTGGGAACCTGGATCAGCTGAGAAAAGAGCAACCAAGGGACACATCTTTGTCTGCCTTCCCCTATACTGAGGTAGCTCTAGAGTCCATACCTATATCAGTGCACTTTTATTCACTTAAGAAATTGAATCTGCTCACACAAATGTTCAGCAGACCAAGTCAAGGAGTTACAATCCTTATCACTTAGCACCAAGGAAGCAGTGCGGCGTCGTACAGGAATGTTCCCAAGGAATGTAATAACATGAGATGGAATAATCTGGCTTCTTACCACATGAGGAGGTGGAGAGAAAAATAGCTATTCTTCCCTGCATGCAGGAGGACACATATTTGTCCTTTGTTATCTGTGCTGTAATATTCATTTATTAGTAATAGGACAAAGACTTTTTTCCTCATGGTTTTGACAGCATCTTTGACACTAAGGCTAGATTGACAGAACTCCCACTTTATGAAAAGGTTTAAGGTTTTGTAAGATTTCTCCAAATAAAAATAAACACAGTTCGTTTTAACTAGTGACCTGGAAATGGAAAAAAAAGTCAGAGATTTAGGACTATCAGCTACTATAAATCCTTTTAGCTCCCCACTCTCCAGTGATATTCTAGATCTGAAAAACTTTCCAGGTGAGACATTCATCCCAATCCAGATATTTCTGTAAAGCTTGATGGATTGAACAAAATGCCATTTTTCAGGAGGAAAAAAAGTTCCTTCTTCTTTTCCCTCCTTCCTCAGCAGCTTTACTGCAGAGCCATATTTAGAAATGCTTGATCGTAAGGTGTTTGGATTTGGCAGGGAATGGCTATGATGCACTTTCTCCAGGGCCTGGGAGAAAGAAGCAGGCTGCAGAGACAGCTTTCACAAGTGGCTTTGAAAGGTGGTGTGTAATTATAGAGGCTGGCAATGCCAGCCAACAGAGCAGCCTCCAGGGATACCCCTTTCCCATTCTGCGACTTACAGGAATTCTTGACTTTGCAGTCAAGTTCTGTCATGTCCCGAGTAAGAAGCTCAGTCAGCAGTGGGTGAAACAGCTTGTATCATCTTTCTCCAGCTCAACTATTAAAAGGAGGCAGGTCTAAGCTTTTTTTTTTTTTGACAGACATATGACTCATGAATGTCACAGAAATGAGAAACCAATAAAAATGTTCCTGCACTTTAGTTTTTGAGCTTCCCCTTTTAAGGATCACATAAGGTAGAGCATACACAGCTTTTGTTAATAGTGCTATTATAACTAATTATTATTATAACAACCTTGTATTTAGGACACCTTACATCCATTCTAAGAACAAACTTAATTATACAGCAGATCTGTGTGATGACGCCTAAAAGCTTTGTGCTTTTAAAAGCTCGGTGCTAGGGCCACCTGCAGAGCTTGCTGAGAAATGTAGACTGCTTCCAGAGATTGTTTTCAAAACCAATATTGGCTTCCCACAGCCAGGTCCTGTTCTGTCAAATACAAGAAACTGCTTGTACAACATCTCATCTCCCTTTTTGCCATGCACGTCCACAGTATTTTTGGTTGCAGAGCAGGGTGGGAAGCGCTATGGACCTTTCACAAACTGAGTTTTTTGCCTGTGAGCAGCACTCTCCTCCCTAAAGTTCACATCAAATTCAGTGCCAAGTCTGTGGCTTAGACACATCTCTGTACTGAACTTGCAAAAAAAATTGCCAAAATATTTAATCACCTCCGCTTCCCTCTCCCCTATGCTATTTCAGAGACAGATTTTATGTAATACATTCTCTTTAAAATAATAAAAAAGGCTTATCTTTGGGATGGAAGTGGCATGAAGAATGAAGAAAGAAACGGGCCAAAGCAAAAGAGAATGCTTTACACTTTAAAAATATATTTCTATTCATTATATTTATTGCCATTTCCAAATTAAATCTTAAACTGTTCGGTTAAATATATGTTGACATGTGAACATCAATTTTGTATATGTTATTAGTTCTAATCTCTGCAAGGGCCATTTCCATTAGTGGTATAATAGAGAGCACTAGCTGGAAATACAGAGTGCTGCCAGATGCACTCCTCCTGGTTCTTCTTTCTGAAGTGCAGGATACTGCAAAACACCCTCCAGAATTTAACTGTGCTGCTCATAAATACAGCTGAATGGAAGTGGAGTTTCTGTCACATTTATTCATTTCAACACCTGTTTACTTTCCAAATAAGGACAAAAGGTCAAAGCACAGTGAAGAACAAAAATTATAAAGCATTCTGATTCAGAATTACTAAGCCAATTCATTTCACCATTTTTCAAATGAGAAGCAGCATTTCAATATTCTGATGACTGGTTGAATTTACTTAAGTCAAAATGTTTTGTTTCATTTCTTCAAAAACTTTTCTTTCTGGAAAATGTAACCATTTTCATGAAAATCCAGATCTCTGGAAACTGACTTTTCTATTCCAAAAAGAATTTCTGAGCAGCTGAAGATAAAACTCATACCATAATATAATTTTCTGTCAAATTCTTCTTACACTGTGCTGCATATCTTTCATGTACTGTGTATGTCCTTCATGTGTCTGTGAGGGATTCTTACTAATATTTGTGCAACTAATATTATTTCCCTGGTTGATATTAGAAGGTCATTATTACTCTTAATGAATTTGTTGGAATTCTGTATAGTTGTGAGCACAAGATCCTACTGCAACAATTATGAACAATTGGGACAAGGCTTTCCAATGTCACTATTGCTTTCTATTACAGAAAGAATGAGAGAAGTGGGAGTTGCTCAGCAGTAAAGTTTGACTTTTTCAAAGTCAGCAAAGCTGAACAAAAACTGCCATACACCAGGTTTTCCTCCAGCTAGTAGGTAAAGGTACATTTCCCCTTCAAATAAAACCAAGTAACACAATCTGATTATACATACCTAAATACTGAAAGGGATATTTGTTTTAGGAGAATATATGTGAAAAAGTAGACTCAGTGGTTAAAAAGTTGAAAGGATAAATCTGAACATGATTTAGTGTCTCCATATTTGTCCATTTACCTTAATATTAGCCTCCTTTAGACCAGTGCCAAGCAAGTTAAAAACCCAACACTTTGCTATAAAAGATTCTTCAGACCAGGCATAGGTACCTCATCTTACTTTTGCCTCTTCTGCAACACTCCAAGAAATGCTTTAAATAAGTGTATGGGATTTTAGATGACTTTAAAAACCTAGGCTTTACTTCAGTAAAGTATGTTAGTTGCAATCAGGAAGATAAGCTGTGCAATCTTGAGTTACATATTATACTATAGGAGTATAGCTTTAGCTTAAGGTTTTCCCTTGGTTCCGTCACCGACAGAAGAGTATCTCTACATTTTCAGAGAGATGTAGGAAATGCTGCAAAGAGGGCTTACAACATGCACCTGAGGAAATTCTCCATGTTGTTTTTTTTTCTTTTCCCCTCACCCCAAACCCAGAGAGTGACTTGGATGGATTGCTCAATAATCAACTATAATTGATATATTAGTGATATGTCAATCATTAAAAAAATGTATTTTTTAAAATTCTGTAAGTATTCTAGCACTTGTAGATAAAATGGATCAAATGTAGGCCAAACAATGCTATATCCTTTTAAGACACCACCCAGTTTTCATACCTGCAACTTGTCACATTTAAGAGATATAAACTTGTACCTTAGTCAACGTCTGCTGTAAATTATTCCACTACTGTGATGTCGAAATAAGTGGTTCAGCATAAAACAAAGAAGTTATGTTGTTTGTCTTTTATTATCATAGGAGAGATATCTCTAAATACACAGTAGAAAAGAGACACTGAAGTTCAAACCAGTGTTCAGAACAAAAGCTGATTGTTAAGATAGGATTTTTTTCCCTTCACTTTGGTTCTATACCTTATACATGACTCATGCACTTTAAACAGTGTAATAAATATGCTCTGTCATCTGAGTGAGAGCTAATAATATGCCATTTTTGATGATTTTAATTGACTTGACTCTGGTGTACCTGAAATAATTGCAAATGCTTTTCTGAAATCAACTGCTTAATGTGTAAAGCAGAGTAACACCTTCTGGTATGTGAAATGATATGAAAAAAGTGTGTGTTTCAGATGTATTTTAAACACTTTTGAAGGTGCTTGCAAGCTATAATGGTATATCAATATTCAATAACCTGTCTTAGTAGAAAAACAATTATTTTATTTGGAAGAGTGGCAAAGCTATGAGAATAGCTACATGGTTAGCTGAGATGAAAATAGAACTGATATGGGTGGAGGATTAAAATAAGGGTAGGATAACTAGTAGTGACATAAAATACCAGACTTCTGAATTTAGGATAGTTTTGAAAGCTCCACACTTTGTTTTCATTGGCTTTTATGTGGTGATTGATAAAGTTATTTGAATGGAGCTAAAAGCCTACATCAATGACAGTCTTTGCACAAATTATTCTGGAAACTCTTATTTTTTTTTCCTTAAAAGCTCTTAACAGAATAAGAATAAAGATTTCTATAACTTCTGTTTCACTTTGGCATGACTGCCACAGCAGTCTAGGTTGTGAGAGTGGCATGAATGTTGACAACTAGCTTTTTAATTCGAAAGGAAAATTCTCACACTGTTTGACCCTTTTCTGTTTTGTGAACTGAGCACTTAATGCTGAGCTGGTCTGTCCTGCAGAACTCTCACGATAATTTCTCTTTCTGCAGCCTGTTCCTTGAAAGTTGGCTGTGAAAAGTTAGTGCTGGAACTGTATGGCACTTTGATTGAACAGAGGAGGCAGACTGCATCTCTCTTCCTCATTGAAATATGCCCTGATTCCCAAAACAGAGAGAATGGACTCGTCCCCCAGAAGAAGTTCAATGATAGCAGGTTAGTGTTAGAAGAGTGGATGAAGCTGTATTCTGCTCTGCCCTTCCTTATCTGGGGTACTCCCCTTGCAAGCTGAGGCTGGCCTGATGTTAGCCATGTGAAAGTTAGTCATCTGGTCTGAACAAGCCACCTAAGCTCTCTCTGGAGTAATTGAAGGAAGATGGGCATGTCTGGAGGACTCTCCAAGTCTGGAGGACAGGTATCTGACTTCTTCATTAAAGGGGTTTCTTTCTTACTGTGCTCCATAATACAATCCCCAAGGATTAGCTCAGACTAGAGGCCTCTGTTTCAGACAGCTGGGGCTAAGTGAGAGGAATCATACCTTCCATGAAAAAAAACCCATAAGAACACATCAAAGCATTGTTTATATTCTCACTATTAAAAAAAATTGAGATCTAAAACCAGCTTTCCTCATGAGCCTTCTGTTACTGTGCACCAAGTAGAGCTCATAGGTAGGAAGTTTTTCCCTCTACTATTCTTTATGGAAAGTTTTTTTCACTTCCTCCCCACTCACCTTCAGCCACTTGCTGAACTTAGTTCAGAAAGAGATGGAAGACAAATATACAAAACTACCTGAGAAGCAGCATTAGAGAGAAGAATAATATTCACATTTGTATCTTGTAATGGTGTTCTGCCTTGCTTCTTTTAAAAATCTCAGTCCAACTCTAGCTTTTGGTACTAATTAAGACCGATTCCTTTCTAAAGAATAGTGATAGGTGTAAATTAACCTGACATAATCCCCTTTCTCAGTGATCAAACCTTTTTCAAGATCCTAGAAGATGATATGTGTTCACCAAAGAGAGAACTGGAGAATGGAGATGGAGATGAGTCTACTGCAATGGAGATTTCTTGCTTGAAGGACCTGAATAGAATTAGCTCTCAATGTCTTCATATTATAAAAGAGAACATAATTATTTGTATTTATGATCACAACCCAAGAGATGGCATATTTCTTCCTTAGCTGAAACTGTAAGGGAGAACACTGCCTTGGAAGGATCTTCTGGCAGCATTTTTCTGGGAAGATGGTCAGACTTTAGGACTGAAAGATCAAAAGACAGGTAAATGGAATGGAGGAAAAAAGGTAGAAAAAGGAGTCATGAAAGTATTTAGGTGAACTGGGCATGTATGCAGGAAAAACAAGTCGCCACTTTCAGGTTTTGTTTGTCTCTAATTTGGGCACCTGAGTCATTGCAGCAAAGAGATAGAATCGTATACAATTTAAAAAGTATATTTGCACAATTGCCTGGTGGCTATAAAGGAATCCAGAGTTGCTTCTCCTTTGGTTTGCACAAATCTTTTTATTCATTTTATTATTAATTTTATAGAATTAACAGAAATATTTGTCCAAACAGTTCTGTTTCATACTCTATCTTCAGGTACACATGCATATATATATGGCCATATCTTTACTGTTGCTGGTGGGTGGTCTGAGAACTTATGAAAAACTGCTGACATTATCAATCTGGTCCACAGTGTATTAAGAAAAGAGAGATTTTTGGATTATGAAAGATTTACATTTTCCCCTTGGTACCTACTCCTGCAATTTGAAAATCTCTTTGCTTTGACCCTTTGACAATGACAGCAGTGTGTGTGGTTTAAAGAGGCAGATAAAATCATGAAGACTTAAAAGAAAACATTTTTTACATTTCATGATCAATTAATAAATGAACTTTCCTACTCAGGAGGGAATGAAAACTTGGCAGGGAGGTAGAGATTAAGAACCTTTCATTTTCTATTTTCTAATAGTTTTTAAATGAAATGTTCTTTCCTACTACAAAGCGTGAATCTATGAGAAATTAAAGGCTTACAGTTGTTTAAAAAATTTTCATTTTATGTACAAAATATGAAGCCATGAAAGGGAATGTTTGCATAGAACAACTCTATGCAAAAACAATCTATGAAAATAACTTAAAATCTCACTTATGCTAGACAAAGATGGACAATAAGTCATAGAAAATAGTTTATCATTAATAATCTGTTGTTGTTGTTGTTTTAACTGAAACTCTCCGATAATTTTCTTCACTGTGACACTTAACATCTTTATTTAGGGGATTGTATGAATTGTGTGACCAGCTGGTAGATATGTATTTCCAGATTCTTGAAACTAAGTATTGGAAATAGCAACATTTTTGCAAGAATCCAACATGATCCTAGCTAAGGAAGTTTTTGCTCCATGCAAATAATTAGAAAGATTGGGTTTAGTAGCTCTTTTGCTTTCAGCTGGAGCTTTTTTTGTTCCCTTTATTCAATAAAATTTAACATTTAGTTTCTGTCTCAGATCCCTCCTTCTACAGTGTTCTTGCTGATTCCTCAGCCTGTCTTTTTTTCTCCACTGATCTGAAGAACTATGGGATTTAGCAAAGTGCCTGTCTCCCCAGTTCCCCATTGTCCCTGTACTTCACAGAATTTCAGAGTCTCTCTGCAGCCAGTGGAGTCCCAGCAGTTCCCTCTCTCCATTCTGGTGTGGTAAGACCATACACAGAGTACATAGGCAGCTATATAGTTTCCAATGAACATTCGTCTTCAGAAAAGTAGTAGTTTCCATTTTCTTAAATCTACTGCAGTCAGGTAGTAAACTATCCACCAGATTTTAAAGTTGTTTCACCTTAATAGTACTTCAGATCTCACTTTCCTTTTTAAGCTAAAAGGCCTGTGAAACATCATATAACCTTTTCTAAAATATTCCATTTTCATCACAAGGAAAATTGTATTTACATTGACTTCTATCTTACAAGTAACAAAAGACAAAACTTCTGGCACTGAGTCATTTGGTGAATAGATTGCAGCAATATTCCTCTGGGCGCTGCTTGATTGCACCAACCCATTTGGGAAATAAAAGAACTGGTACTAATTCCTCCACATGTCCCCATGTTTGGTGGCCCTTGACCACGTCCCCCTGATTTCTGTGGGGTGGAAGTATTTCTGATGTGTCAGTTGGGAACTGGTTCAAAAAATAGGGAGAACCTCAGTGGGTCTGAATGAAACCCAGGCCCCATTGCTTCAGTCTCCATTATTTTGTCTGGATATTTTCTAACTCCCTTCTGCTTTCCTTCTGGGCTCACTTTGGGCTTATAACAATAACTGAGAATACAAGGGCAGTGTCTAACCTGCCTGCCCTGGATTATCTACTTGCAATTAGAAGGATAAAGACAAAATATTCAAATATAAGATAACACGAACAAAAGAAAGGACAGAGCTTTTGGAGATACTATGGCTCTGCAGCTATCAGACTTGATCTTCTGTGTTATAGACCACTATACTGTGAGTCAGAGCTCTCTCCAGCAACTTCTGCATTTTTTTTTGTCATTCTTGTTTGAATATTGCTGCTTAAATTCAGGACAGTGAGACAGTGATAGTCCCCAGCCTGATTGCTGCATCAAGTCTACAGCTGTAATGACAGGCAAGATTTATAAGCATGAAGCCCTTGTAATAACATTAAATGATTTACACACTTTATTGCCAAATGAAAAACACAACAATTATGTCAAGGTTTACCCTTTGCCCAACAAAGCTTGAGGTAAGTGGTCAGGATAAGCAACCCAGCCAGTTTCAAAGCTGACAGCAGTTTCACTATATTTTTAGGATCCTGCAGCAGATACTATGACTGTATAGCAAGCAGAAGGTTTAGCCATGCAATCCCCATTAATTTAATTGCAATTTTGTAACTAAATGCCCTAGATAACTCTGAATAGCTCAGCCTCCATTACCAAAAGATATAAATTAAAATCTTTGCTCCCTTTGACTTCAGAAGACTGATTTTTTTAATGTAAAATAAATGAAACTTACACTAAAGACTATAATAGATAGACATCTCCTTTACTTGAAATATACTTTTACTCTGTTGCAAGATGCAAACTCATCAGTTCCTGGGTGTGGTTATGCAATATCATTGTCTTATGGCACATTCAATTATATTTAAAAATGCTTAGTTAAAACAAAATAAAGTAACATAAAGTATAAAACAAACAAAAAGAAGCATTATGCCTTTAAAATGAGAAGTAAAAGGAATGTCTTGCTGTTTCCTTAAAGGTGATAGTTCTATTGAAAAGAAAAACATTCTGTATTTTCAGCCAATGTAGCATTTTGAACAAGTGAGCACGCTTCTGTGCTTTAAAATTTTAATAATTTACAGCAAAGTGCCATGGAACAAAATAATTGCACTGGGCAATTGGTGTCAAACTTCTCAAAGACTAAATCGTTGAGCCACAGAGAGGGCTACAATTTCAGGGAGAAGACAGTAGCAATTGCAGACATGTTTAAGGATTGGCTAAAAATCAATTAACATAAGTAGCTAACATATTTTTATAGCACTGAGTCTCTCAAGACATGTTGTTACATGTGAGCTTTATTTATTTATATAATTTTGTTCTCAGAAGTATGCATCAGGGTAGAAGAGATCTGTAATGAAAGTACTTCAAGCTCTTAAATGTTTGAAACCTAGCTGCAAAGAGAAAACTTTAATGGTAGCATTAAAAAGCTTAAGGTCTTTGGCAAAATGCTGTGAAGTCATCTGGGTATAATCAGCCATGTAAACTGCATGTGACTGTGAGATCCCATGATCTGAACTCTGAACATGAACTGTTTCTGCTTCTGAAAGAACTTAGATGAGTTGTAGTGTTTTTCCATTTTTTAAAATGTAAGTTATTGAAACAGTAACAGGAAATGTGAATCACAGATTTTTTAGCAAGTCTTGGGGCATCATTTCCCCACTTTCCAATCAACATTCTTCCTCTTTCTTAAATACCTATTTATAGATCAGCAAATGAAATGTCAGTAAATGCCTTTGGGAAGAAGGACGACTTTGGTCTTTAATTATCCAGGATGGAGTACAGCATTTCTCTCCTCTCCTCACAATGAGAAAAGTGTGTTCTTTGCAGCACCACCTCCAAAGGAGATCAGTAGGGTAAGATGTGACTGAGGGACTCTCAGACATAGATGCAGGAAAAACCTGAAGGCGTTTTGGTCCTTTTCACACAGCTCCTTACTCAGCAAATTCTGGTCCATAACTCCCTGGTTGAACATAAGTACAAATGCATTATTATTTTTGTTAATATTCTCTTCTCTGAGAAAGTTTGGACTGTTTACTTCTTTTTTTTTCTTTTCTTATTTTCTTCTTTCTTTTTTCTTCTTTCTTTTAATTCTGTTTAATAGATTGTAAGAAAAAAAATTGAAAGGATGTAAAGGTGTGATTCAAAAGCAGCTGAATTACTATCAGGAGCATGGGAGCTTTGATCATCCTTTTTCTCAGGAACTCAGAGTTCAAGAGGGGTGCAAGTGTGACTTGCTAGTGTTGTCCTTTGGGTCTGCTCAGGATGTGGAGTTTATTTGGTTTACAGGAGGTCCAGTACCTCGCCCTTATTTTAACTTGGCAGACTACAGATCAAGGTAGCCATCAGTCTTCCCTCATAATAAATGATGTTTAAGTAGTTTACTTGGACTTACAACCCAGACAACTTTTAGTCATTAGACAACTCTGCCTCCAATCATCATAAAATATAAAGAATGGCTCCTCCAAAGAATATATTTTAAAGTAAATGGTACACTAAACTGCAGTACTTCCAGTCCCTGGCACTTGATTTCTAATAACTTGAACTGTGGACTTAAAGAGTTTTAAGCTTGCATTGGACTGAGGAATATGTCAGGAATATAATCACATCAGTTTTGCTTTCCTTCCAGATTCTGAAAGTGCTTTCATGAGCCCACTTAATTAGTTACTGTATCTCTAGCATGGCGAGGATAATTGTCATCATGAGTCAAGTATTAAGTGGGATCTGGAAATATCCCAGTAAGCATCAAGATTTCTCAGATTTTTAATATTTGATGCTGCATGACTGTTATGGGGTTTGTAAGGATTTGTAATTTCCTCTAGAAGGGAAATGAGGCAGAATATATCTCAGCTACTCATAACAAACTAAAGGTTTGGGAGGCCCAGTGCCAGCTCCACAGAGATGCATCTTAGTTTTCCTCTCTCTTCCCTCCACAATTTTTCCAGTTATGTTAATTTCTTTCTACTTGCTTTGCTGCAGGGACATCTTTATGCTGATGTTACGCAGCAAGTTATTTCCTATTTCACATGTACCTGTGAAGTGTTAGCCCTTTTAATTTGGGTAAATGGTTAAATCAATGTATGTTTGGAGGTAGACGAACCTTGATTTTTCCTGCTTTCACTTCCTGCCTTTTCCACAGAGATTGCTATTGAAGCCTGCTGATGCCCCTTTCTCTATAATATACTCATATTAGTTCAGTTTCTTTAAGTCTCCATTCTACTCCAGGTCTTGTACCTCTTGTTGAAGGCCTCTGTTGCAAGGCCTCGTCTTCACCTCTAGATGAAGTAATAGAAAATGGTTCAATTTCATGTTGCTCAGAGCAAGTCCAATCTACCGTGGATTGAACACACCGACAGAACAAGACATTTGAAGTGCCCTCTGGACTCCATATGCAAATATATAGCTAGAGTTCACATGCCATGTTTGTTGCATGTCTTGAAATATGTCATGGTGGCTTGAGTGGGTACTGGAGGACACAGTGTTCATCAGAACAGTGGTGGAAAATGAAACTGGAGAGGAGATGGGAAACTTGAATGAAATATTATCTATTTTTCATATTGCCATCACTCCCTTGACAAACTACACCAGAATTTTGCTTTGAGAGAAACTAGTTTAAAAAAAGATTCATGGCCAAACCAGCCTGCATGCAGTATGGATAATCACAGGGTGGAAATGGGGGTATTGACAAAGGAATTGAGTTTTTTTCCTCTGCAATCTCATGGACATTTAATTCTCTAAAACCAACCAAACCTGAATTTCAAAAATATTTTCTTTTTCTTGCATGCTATACTGTAGGATCTTGATTCTCCTCTCAAAGAAAAATTTCAGCAGGCATCAAATAAGGTCTTGCCCTACTCTCTGGCTCCTTCTTGCCATCAGCACTGACCTGCAGCTATTCAGTGTCTACTTTATTCAGCTGGAGAAACCCAGTATGATATCACCTCTTCTTCTTACAGCCATCAAAGCACAGCTCCCTCTAATGCCTGAAGCACCATTCGCCCTCTGAATGGAAGGAAGTTTTATTTTTAAAAGTGTTATTTGATGATATATGTAAAGCTTTGCTTTGAAGTACATATGTAGCAAGGATGAATTTACATTGAAAGGGTGACCTTAATGTGATTAATTTCTAACTTTTCAGGGTTTAACTTTGTTTCAGTATTACCTGAATTATTAATTAATAATTCAGTTAAATTAAAAAATATCTATATATTGACTAAGTTACCTCAGTGTCTGCAAATTCTTAAAATTCTTTTTCGTTTCCCATCTTTTATTGTAAATACTGTTTACTACAGACCACTGGCCTGATAAACAAGATGTCCTTAAACCACAGAAAATGCTGGACACTGCAATTTTATGTTGCAACAAGGGTGGAGTGCCACATAGTTTGTACATTTAACAAAACTTAAATGTGCAGATGACTAATGTTAACAAATATTAAGACGTATGAACCACCATCAACACAAATTCTTATGAAGTTTGCTTCTGTTTTTTATATGCGTGCATGCTAGTATGTAATTTCCTATAGGGATGTAACAATACTTATCGTAAGGACCTACATACTTTGGAAAAGCTAGGTGATTATTTTTGAAAAGTACTAAGGACATATTATTTTACGGAACAGAACTTCTATGAATTGACATAAACGTAGGAATTGAGTCACATTTTGGCATGTACTATTTGGATACATTAAAAAAAATCCATAGAAGAAAAAATACTGAAATAATTTATCTTTTCCAGGCCCAGATATCTTTTGTTATGATATAGGGAGAAGCCGTAGTTTAACAGCCTGAAATAGCAATTGTGATAAAAAACCACATGCGCTTAATGTACTGCCCTGTTCTTCATATGTGCTGTAGTGCCCTAGTGCTTCGTTTCTTCATTTTAGCTCAATCCAAAAGTTACTGAATTCAGTGGAAAACCACCCACTGACTTCAGTGGGGAGTAGATCAATCTCCAAAAATACGTAATTGGACAGAGTAACAATTGATTTTGTGCCATGTGTTATAAATCTCTTTTCTGTGGCATAACTTGCAGCTCTGTCTCAATAGCATTAAAGGGGAGTAAGAAAGGAAGTGGTAACTTAACCTTCAGTTAAGGAGATCCTAGGGTTCTTAACTTTCACCACAGAAGCAACTTTTTTTGCATTGAGTCCAGTGCCCGCACCATGGAGCTATGACCAGAGGGGTTGAGCCTGAGGCATATCAAGTCACTATTGCAAAAGCGAGCAGGTTAAAAGGTAGAGATCTAAAATCCCAATAAAATTGCTTGTCGTGCTTTTGGGGAAAAAAATCACTGCTGGAAAGGTTTATGCTGCCTTTGCAGGGTTGAGTCATAAGTGTTCGGAATATTTTTCTGAAATTGACGTAGCTTGATTTACGAACTTCTCAGGTGTCCATACCCTTAGTCAGACCTTCCACTGAGGGGTAAAATTTTAAAGAAACAGGGTCAAATTTCAAATCTCTTTCTGTATTATAGATTTAATAATGACTTGGAGGAGAGCAAAAGACTAATATAAGCATATGCTGAGAGTGTTCTGTCAGCGGCTGGGCATGTCTTGCAACAGAAGTATCTGTCACAGGTTATGAGGTTGGAAATGAATGGAAGCAGAAAATTAAGAATTGAGAATTTACATTTTTAGTATTGTAACTAATGTGAGGGATTGGAAGGGCTTTCTTCTTAGTGTTGTTAGGTGAATACAACTCCACTAATTTTGATGAGATCTACATTCATAAATTCAGGAGAAAATGTCCCAGAAAACAAAAAAACCTCAATGAAGTCTTTGCAGTTCTAGGATGTTTTTTTCCCCTGTGAAAGTAACATTAAGCAGCCACCTCCAACTCTAAATTCTGAAATTATTAACTTTATTTTTTCAGCGTTTTCTGGTATAGTCAGGAAGAAGAGGCAACGGGGAAGGAAAGCTTGAAAGGTATATCTTTCTTTGGGCAAGGTTAGGCTTCTGTTCATGTTGCTCTAAGAAAGGAAGAAACCAGATTCCCCAAGGTTTGACTGTGTTGTACTGGAATCTGGAGCCTTGACAAATTGTGTTTTTCATGGACCGAGCCCTTCATTGATGACAATATTTTGAATAAGCAAACCCACAGTACAGATGAGACAGATGGATTGTGTGCACTTATTCTACCTGAGAGTTCTCACTCCTTGAATTTTCGGTTCCATTCTCTATTCTTAAATATACTAAATTGAGATCTCTTTCTGATAGCTGTGGAGTGCTTCCCCTTAACCTGAATTACGAAGGAAATTAATGAGGAAACTACTCTAGATGAATTTCTCTCCTCTGCTAGGCTGTTGCAGACCACCAGTACAGCTGCCACTAGCTCTTCCTGCCGCTGGTACTGCTCCCATCTGATCATCCTCCGGATCAGTCTGGATGGTGTTTGCTTGCATGGCAGGAAAAGGTCAGGCCAAGATTTTTGATTTATCTGCTTTTCTCACTGGGGGCATTTTTTGTCTCCATAGATGCAGTCTCCGGTCTTCAGGCAGTCTGTATGACAAATACCCCACCAAGACTCCTTCACCTTAGGAGGTGCTGTAAAGGAATTTTTATGAGACATCTAGCATAGTCCTCAGCTAAACTTGCCTCGAGTACAGAAAGAGCAAGAATGAAGAAATTACCAGAGTCCATTGGCAAGTAGCAGGAACAATAGGCTGTCAGTAGGATGTAACTTATCCCAGTAAAACACAGGACTTACAAATACTGCATTTATTTTGAGATTAATTGAGAAGCTGCTGGATATCACAAAAAAACCCAGATACCCTGCATTGCCTAGTGAGTCTGCAGTAGAGCATTCTTAACTGCAGAGACTAAATGCTTCAAAACATGTTTGTGGAATTTATATTTGAAGTGCAGGTCCCACTATTATCTATGAAGAAGAAGATTTAATAAGAAACAGTGTAGATGGAAGCAGCGTTTTTACCAGCAGAAAAACAGGAATATTTTCTGGAAATGAATTGTCACTTGTCACGGAACAACACAAAGCCAAACCAGACAGGCTGACAATCTCGAAACAGGATTTATTTGTAACAACTCATAATGAACTCAAATTTAACTCTGTTCTGATTGAACCACTTTGAGACTCCAACAGACATTAACAATTGCAGCTTTGAGATGTTGGTTGGGAATTAATATCAAACACAGCTGACTTAAGAATTCTCAGCCTTTAGGACTGAAGATGCAAAATGCACAATTTCTCACCTGAAAAAGAAGGGCTCTGAACTGTGAGGAGTTTCTTTAGTTTCATTTATACACTAATTTAATCTGATCTGTGGTCAAAATATGGTCATGTCAGCTCTCTATTGGCTGAGGACTCCAACCTCCCCACTTTTGACCCCTGCTGTGTGGAGTGGAGAAGAGCTGTGAGGGTGAAGTTTTGGCACTGCCAGGGCAAGAAGCTTTGGCGCCGCTTTTATCAGGTCTTTCTTAGGTCTTTGCTAGAGCGGGTGCATCTGCCACACCATTATTTGTGATGTGGTGTGGGAGAAAAGACTGTGTTAGAAGAGACAAGCACATATTCAGATAACTTCTTAAGAATCAATGGGGTTACCTGCATGCTAGGTATTTAATTGCTTATTTCTCAAACTTCATAGATGTTGTGTCTTTGATGTACAGAACTTTCAACAAAACAGGCCATGTATAGTAGCATATTACTGTGGTAAATGTGGCAGTCAGAAAGCTCACAAATAGTCTTAAACAGAAGAAGCTGCTTTGCAGAGTTAGAGGAAATGTTAACCAGGATGTTGGCATATATTTCCATATTCCTTAAATAAAAGTGACACAGAGACAAATACCAGAGATGTGCAGACATGACCTTAGTTTAACAGCCATTCCCTGAGGACAGCACCTCATCCAGACAGTGCTTAATTAGCACTGCAGAGCAGAGTTAGGACTGGGCATACACTTGCTTCCTGATACGGAGCTTGAACTGTCAGCTGAAAGGAAAAAGGATGGGTAGAGATCTCTGTAACTTCATTTCTACATCTTTTTTATTTTTCCTTCTCCTTTGTTAAAGTGTCTTCTTTAGAATAATATTTATTACTGAAAACTACATAACTCATTGTTCCATTTCAGGGCATTTTTCTGCTCTACATAGTGAATACAGACTGTGGCCTGTGCTAATGGACCGCCCTGAAGTCTTTGAATAATTCAGACTCAAGTAATCTGAGGTTTTATAGCTGATGCCAAATTTACCTGTCAAAGTGCTTATAGCATCAATGAAGGAGTCAGACTATTGATACCAATGTGATTTAAGAAGGCCAACAACTGTGATGCAGTGTAGTCATACTAAAACATGACTAAATATGGCTAAGTTTAGAGTCCTTAGCTCAGGTTGAGCTGGTAAAATTACCATGTTTTTTATGACCTTTTAGTTAAGAATTCTAAACGCATCCTTTCACATTCACCGAAAAAATGAAGTAGTGGCTGAAGCCTGGAAATATTTGCTGTCTATGGCAATGGTTAAGGCTTTGAAGTGACCTGATGGCTCACAGGACAAGAGAGGATCACAGAAATGGACAGACCAGCAGTTAGAGCAGGTAAACTGCCTTTTATACTTCAGAAGATGGTGCAGAAAATCTGGAGGGACAGACACAAAGTAATCTGCCATAACGTAAAGGCTGACCTGTGCCATTAAGTGTGAGGCTGTAGGTCTCTTCCAAACTTTTTTTTTCTAGAAGGTGGCAAGGCCTATGAGCGGTAGCCTGCACCACTCCGTAGTTCTGCAGGTAGCTGTGCCGCCCTTTCTAGAGCCACAACACAGCAAGGCCTGTCTGAGAGCTTGTGGCAGTCAGTTCATAGAGTAGCTAAAATTTTGGATGAAGGAAAAAATACAGTAATGAGAGTTTGAAAGGGAAAGGAAGCTCACAGTGTTTCACAAAACATCTGTGCCACCACAGTGAAATTAGCATGCAGTGAAATAGAAGGAAGGAAGAAAAAAGTGTGAAGGTTATTGAGACTGATAAGTTTATCTTGGCCCAATGTACATTCACTCAGGGTCAGAGCCTTTTGTTGACTCAGTGACAATCATACAATAGCTGTCGGATGCGGTTGGGCTGGACTTTTCCTGAATTACCTAGGGGACCCTGCCACAGCAAAATTCACAGGGAACTTGAGTCACCTTTGCCATTACTATGATCTGGCAACAATTAAAAGAAATCACATAGCAGTCCCACAGAAACAAATATGTATATACCTCAGTCACACAGTTTGCTAAATACACCTTTGTGAGACAGAACACTCAGCTGGTGTCCAAAATTCCCTCCAAGAAAAAAGAAAGCTTCCCATCTGAGATCACTCTAGCAAACTGAACCTTACCTTGCCAGTAGTAATATCAAAAGACCCAACATAAACAAAGCAAAGTGACACTAAATCTATTGCTTGATAGTGTGCCAGCATTCCAGCAATCAACTAAGTAACGTTTTCAAAAACAAAGTTTATATTTCGGTTCCTACAAAGGTAATGCATACATACACAAAGACAAGAAAGATGCATTTAAATTCCGAGGCATGTGCCAGGTTATTGCATTGCCCCTTTGGGTTTCTTTTTGTTTAACATTATGTGTGTGTGTGTGTGTGTAAATAATTTTTCAGTGAGAAGGATGGTGTATCTGTGTATTCCAGATGGATAAGGAAAAAATTAAGAAGTTGGTAGAGTTAATGAGCTTTGGCAACAGCTCATTGCTTTTCCTAAAGCCTTTTTCCACACAAATTCTGGATCCTTTGACTATTTTTGAGAATATGAATAGGAAGGAAGATCTGTTTACTATTTGATTTCATTACTGATTTTACTTGAGGAATAAGGAAATTAGGTTTCCCCCTAACTAACAGTTCATTTTTGTTGCATTAATTTAAACTGTAAATTGAAGAATTTGCTGTCTTTCAGCAGTGGATTTGGGTTTATTCAATCTTTTTTCAAGCATTTTACCTTTGTTAAGTTTTATTTATGTTTGAAAATATTTTTTCTTCTGCAGGGAGAGTCTTTAAGGCTTATAGCCACTTTTTTTGGTGTTGAAGTCCACATTCTAATGAATCATTTATTGGAAAGAATTTCTGAAGTATATATTTTACTTAGTGACATGCAATTATAGTCTTTATTTTAAACTAGTTCTTTTGTTTAAATAATGTGGTGTGCATGGTTGTGGCTGCTGCTATTTTGACTGCAAGAACAATGGAAAGGTTGTGAGGGATCTATAATCCCAAATACATTTGGAAAGGCTTAATTGGAGATAAGAGCTCTTTGAATAAGAGCACTATGAATTCCAAACTTCACACAATCTTAACACTACAGGGCAAATCTAGATTTGCACAGTGAGGCTGAATCCTAACCTTTATTTAGGTGTGTGTGACAACTGTGTGACACACAAAAAGGCACTGACATCCCAGTGCTCTGCCATGGGCAGGACCAGGGGAAGGACTGGAGCAGCTCCCTGCCAGTCCCCAGGATGCTGCAGAAGGTGCTGCAGCCCACCTCTCATAGCACCAAGATTCTTCTCACTAAAAGTGGGCACAAGGGTGAGGCTGGGTTTGGGTTGCACAGTCTGAAATTACCTTACACCTAAAAAAAAAAAAAAAGAGCATGCTTAAAAAAAAAAAGAGAGCATGCTTAGCTTTCATTATTTCTTTTTCCATGCCCCAAAGTATGCCTGTGTGGGAGACAAATGTAGCAGACAGATGAAGTTACCCGTAGTACCAGTGAACCCAACCTTTTTTCCACACAAGGGAGGATTTTACTCTTTATATTCCAATTTATCATTCTTGCTCATTCTTTCTTGAATGCTGTTAAGTAACAGTTGAGGACAATAGGCATGCATTGTAGGGGAGAGGGCAGACAAAGAAATGAGAGGAATGAAATCTTAATCTGGAGTTCCTTTTCAGAGGAACCTGGAAGCTGGACATTTTCTCCTTGAGGAGGCTACAACGCTGGCAGGGCCTATGCAGTGTACGTACCTTGGCCTCGGCCGTAACCACAAGGAGGCAAATGGGGAAGATAAGCTGTGCAGCTGCCAGCATCATTCAGGACTGAGCTACGTTTCTGTGCCACTGCAGACTGTACATTTTAAGCGATATAACATTCAGCCTCAAATCAAAAGGCAGTTTTCTCCATGTAGGAAGTGTGCTATCCTCTGTGATACACAGTGAACTCGATATACAGCAGGAACAAAGGGCAAATGTTTTGTTTTTTTGTCAGTAAAGCCCAAAGTCCTGGAATACTTAGCAGTCTGACACATCCAGAAGGTGATGACCAATTGTTAACAATCCTGTGAGCAACTTCTCCCGGCAGTTCTCAGAAAGAGCAGCGCTGTGATGACGGAAAGGCAAAGGATGTTACAAGATTTGTCAATGGCTTCTGAGATGTGGGAAGCAGAGCGTGCTCCATTTTCGGAGGATACACGCCTGTAAACAGGAAGCTTTGCAGGACACAGCTGAGTCCTTGGGCTCTGTGTGGGATATGGGGAGAAATGTGCTGAAACAGGTAGCTGTAACCAGCATGGGATCGTTGAGGCATAGACAATGTAGCCAGAGATCCTAAAAATAAATTATTAATCCCTGTCATTGCTAGTCCTTTGGGCCAGCTTGCACATTGCTGTGTTTTTAAACCACAGGAAAAAAAGTGAGATGTTCTGAAATCCAGGGCATTTTGGAAACACTCTAATGGCAAGTCTCCCTTAAGACTTCCCACTTAGGAAAGTACCCAAGTTAACAGTTGTTACACCAGTCTTATGTAGAATGACTGCCAGTATTTCATTGAATTAATTTACTATGAGTTGAGTTAATTAGAGAACAAATCATTTCAGCCAATCCCCAGCATTAAAGCATTTGACCAGCTACAGAAAAACGGCACTGTGGGGGGAAATATAGTAACCAGGGATGAGGAAAAGGCTGAGGTACTTAATGCCTTCTTTGCCTCAGTCTTTAGTAGGAAAACCAGCAGTACTCTGGGTACCCAATTCCCTGAGCAGGAAGACAGGGATGGAAAGCACAGTGAACCCCCCATAATCCATTAAGAGATATCTAGTGACCTGCTACAACACTTAGATATACACAAGTCTATGAGGCCAGATGGGATCCACCCCAGGGTCCTGAGGGAGTTGGCTGAAGTGCTCGCCAAGCCACTTTCCATCATTTATCAGCAGTCCTGGCTAAATGGCGAGGTCCCAGTCGACTGGAGGCTTGCAAACATGATGCCCATCTACAAGAAGGGCTGAAAGGAGGACCCGGGGAACTACAGACCTGTCAGTCTGACCTCAGTGCCAGGGAAGGTGATCGAACAAGTCATTCCAAGTGCCATCACACGTCACATGCAGGACAACCAAGAGATCAGGCCCAGTCAGCATGGGTTCAGGAAGGGCAGGTTCTGCTTGACCAATCTCATCTCCTTTTATGACGAGGTGACCTGCTTGGTGGACGAGGGGAAGACTGTGGACGTTGTCTACCTGGACTTTAGTAAGGCCTTCGACACCGTCTCCCACAGCATCCTCCTGGAGAACCTGGCTGGGCATGGCTTGGACAGGCATATGCTTTGCTGGGTTAAAAACTGGCTGGATGGCCAAGGATAGAGAGTTGTGGTGAATGGAGCTAAATACAGTTGGGAACCAGTCACAAGCAGTGTTCCCCAAGGCTCGGCTTTGTGGCCAGTCTTGTTTAACATCTTTATCAATGA